>NC_092579.1:8670000-8952500 GCF_037975245.1 Apostichopus japonicus
TGTAAGTTGCATAGATGGAATTTGAACCAATTAAACCATGACTTTACAGGAAGCGGATTAAGGGGCAAATAACGGATTACACATGCTTGTAGAACTGATAGCTGTTAAGGGGTCCCAAGTCTTTATTGAGACCGGTGATGTAGACTTAACACGAAAGATCCAATCGATTTCTTTACGTTCACGTTCATTGGTGGATTAGTTGTTCGAGGCAATTAAAATGCATTTTAGGTTTGATGACTATGAAGATTGAAATGTTCGGAAAAGGAGAATCCTGCAAAATTATCACGAATAGTTTTTTTTGTGATTATTAAAACGTAAGCGGGACCGGGATCCTGTTTCACCTACATAATTGCCCTCTTTGCAAAGTACACAGTAGAAAATGTAAATAACAATAATAGAATCACAAGAGAGGGAATGGGGTGTTAGACTATAGTCAACATTGATAATTTCTACCCCGGTTCCTGGGGTAATATGGGGGCTTATTTGTCATCGAGGTTTAATGTAAAGGAAATGGCCTGCGGAGGTAGAAACTGATTAAGGAAGTCTGGAGGAAGTGAATAGGAATCTAAGGTTGGGGGGTTGACGAAATGCTAGCATGGGGGGTACCATTAACGATTCTCCTACAGACCGATCGTCTTGGACTACAGAATCTAGCGTCATACTTTCATTGTGTTACATTTTGTTCTTTTCATTCGACTGCGGAGTATTGCTAACGAAGGTTCCACGGGGACCGAAAATTCCAGGTTTATTTTCTAAACATTTACTCCTTATTTGTCAAATATGAGTCATATTTGATTTCTCCGTTTTTCTCTAATGATATTTTCTTTAGGAGTGAACGTGGATTTTCGTTATATATATATATATATATATATATATATATATATATATATATATATATAGATAGATAGATAGATAGATAGATAGATAGATAGATAGATAGATAGATAGATAGATAGATAGATAGATAGATAGATAGATAGATAGATAGATAGATAGATAGATAGATAGATAGATAGATAGATAGATAGATAGATAGATAGATAGATAGATAGATAGATAGATAGATAGATAGATAGATAGATAGATAGATAGATAGATAGATAGATAGATAGATAGATAGATAGATAGATAGATAGATAGATAGATAGATAGATAGATAGATAGATAGATAGATAGATAGATAGATAGATAGATAGATAGATAGATAGATAGATAGATAGATAGATAGATAGATAGATAGATAGATAGATAGATAGATAGATAGATAGATAGATAGATAGATAGATAGATAGATAGATAGATAGATAGATAGATAGATAGATAGATAGATAGATAGATAGATAGATAGATAGATAGATAGATAGATAGATAGATAGATAGATAGATAGATAGATAGATAGATAGATAGATAGATAGATAGATAGATAGATAGATAGATAGATAGATAGATAGATAGATAGATAGATAGATAGATAGATAGATAGATAGATAGATAGATAGATAGATAGATAGATAGATAGATAGATAGATAGATAGATAGATAGATAGATAGATAGATAGATAGATAGATAGATAGATAGATAGATAGATAGATAGATAGATAGATAGATAGATAGATAGATAGATAGATAGATAGATAGATAGATAGATAGATAGATAGATAGATAGATAGATAGATAGATAGATAGATAGATAGATAGATAGATAGATAGATAGATAGATAGATAGATAGATAGATAGATAGATAGATAGATTTACACAGGATGCATATTTAAAAGGGACAACATTATTTGGCTTCAAAACTGCAATAAATCATTGTTGAATCATCTATTTTTCAAAACCTACCGAGGCATTTCGAAATCATGACTGGTAAATTGATCAAATTTCTTCATTGCTTAACACAAATAAAGAACAATTGTAAGTAGTTAAAGATTCAATGCTATTCTCAGCATATCACGCAGCTTTATAAAAGAAACACAATTTGTTGATTGATTTAGTAGGAGGTTGCCACGTGCTATAACTTTAAGATAGATAAAAAATATTTATCAACGTCACATAAGTTACTTCTTACATTGTGTTTGACCGCCGTGCATTGTTAGTAGTTCTGAATATGCCATGTTTATAAGTTTGATAGTGCAAATATTTTGTTGGACACTAGCCCAGAATATTTGAAAGAGCAAAACAAATGTCAGCGGGTATGTTCAGTTTTAATTATTTTGTGTTCACTTGTATGATTTGTTATAGATCAAATTATGTTCATATAACTGAACTAAAGAAGCATGTCAGGACAGTCAGTCCCATCTTAGTTATGTAAAATAAGGGGTAGAGTTTTCCGTCATAGTTGTCCATGTAATTAGGCTAAATATATACTTTAAAAAAAAGGTCACCTAGGAAAGAACCTGGGCACAAAAACTATTGCATTACAGGAAATATATTACAGAAGTTACGGTCAGTGGAATAGAAAAGGAAGGCGGCTATGGAAACGTTATCAAGTCATGAAATATCCGGAAAGGTTTTGAATAAATGTTAAACAATTTACATAGACTCGTTCGTTTCTTTTAGTACTTTGTACTGTTGTCAGTAATACATACAAGATGTTTGTTTCTTTAAGGTCACATTGTACTTGTATCGTATTGTTTGAGAATGATAAAGCTATATGGACACATAGCTTACTCACTGGTTTCGACACTGTATAATATATTGAAGAAGAAAGTCTTATAGAAAAGGTGAATATTCATAACATTTGCATTCCACGCCTAACATGGATTTTGTTTCCAAGATATGTCTTATAGCGATAAATCATACACACAATTATGGCACACAACTATGGCACACAATTATGACACACAATTATGAAGATCTTCACATTTTAATCCTCGTTGTTAAAATATTTTGCGTTATTGGGAAAGAATCTCGTATATGTTTGACGTTTGACGTTGACTGAAAAAAAGGTTGACTTCGATTAATGTGAAATGAAGGTTTCTGCTCTCCCATTTGCATTGGGGAAGTGTCATGAACGTGGGGTAATGTAATTATTTGTTGTAGTTTATGACTAAATATTAAAACATATGGCTAATATGTTGGTGTACAAATGTCTACTAATTCAGAGTTGTTTGGTTCTGTAACAATACGTTTTGTAGTTTTCGTTTAGTGGTACCTTTTGCTTTACCGTTGCACTAAATTTAAGCGACCTAGTGACTATAATGCATTTGCAACCTAAACAATCATTGATTGTCCACTTACAGACTAAGATAGATGAAAGAAACAAACATTTTGCCATAGTCTGCTCTGTTGATAAATAGATGCCAAAAAGTTTAGTCATGATCAATATCTACATAGATTCAACAAATTTTGCGCTGTTCTGCTTAACTTTACACTATGTGTGTGACGTGCTCGTCTAGGAATTTCATAGTCAATACGAAACCTATACAGAAATGATCTTGGATGCCAATTATATTAAAGGTTTAGGTTATGCAATTTTCATTCCAGCTGCAAAATTGCATGTCTCTCTGTGGAGATTCATGTCACTGATTGGCAAGTTACATTTCAACCAAGTGATGTCTACAAAACCAACGTTTGTGCATTGAAGTATAAAATACTATATCAGTAAAAAATAAAACTGTACTGAAAAATATTCTGAATCCATACGTTAAATAAACCAAATGCATCTTTGTTTAAAATATCGGGTCTCTGACTCTTGACGTGACCCTTCTCTTTTGAAGTATGTGACGTCACAAAACTATCATAATCATTAGACATTAATAAAGTCTCCTCATGATCTCGTAGCGCCAGTATACAGAATTGCCAGTGTTAGAGAAATAAAAACAAAATGTACTTCATAAATACAGAACTGATAATCTGTCTTCATAGTCGCCGGAGACATATGTAGTTCCAGTCATAAGGTAACTTACTTAATGATATATTTAATAAGATCTGCTGCAGTAATGCTATAATTGAGTCACTATACTTGTGATCCAAACAATGTCTGGTCACATATATGCGGTTAAGCCTGTACCTTGTGTTTCAGAGATAACGAAAATGGTGAGCCTTTCGCAATAGCCATAGTTTGTGTTGCTATCAAATTTCTCTAAGATGAAACCAAATTCTAGCTGAAAAATTACGAATAAAAATAATGACTCTGATAGGGTATATGAAAGTCAGTTAATATCTTCATATATATTTTTGTGGTTTGTTTAAATATTTTTGTTTGATGTTCTTCTAAAGATATATAACATTTAACATACGTAAAATCAGCCATGCGTTTTACATCAAAGAATGAAATTTCCTTGAAAGATTTCACCACAATGAATTTCGAAGAAATATTATTAAAGCTTCCATGACCGAGGCAATTGACATATTGATTTGAAACACGTTACAGTAATAATTGTATTTCCATTGGTTAAAGGTGAGCACTCTTACCCAGTGCAAGAGAGTCAAAATAACACACCGACCAGCTCGTGTTAATATGTAGCTTCTTAATGACATTTTTTGGGCTTATGAGCTCCACTTAAAGGTCACGTATTTGACAATTATACCAGCCCCAAATTCCTATGGACATGAACAGGTCTTCCTGTATTTATAACTGAAGCATGGAAAACGAACACCAAACAGAAATAACCAGTGAGATTCAGTAGTAACTAGTTTAACTTAACGCATCACTGACTGCATGCATTGCCTTTTAGAATGCCATTATATGCAACTGAGTTACTATACAGCATAGACCAATACCCTTATGTTCAGTGAACACAGCTGCGGTAATGTAATGATCTGCTTTAGTTTAAACTTTTTCATATGATGGATCTATAAAGATACGATCCTAGAATAAATTCAGACATATTACTTTAATAAATTTTGAATTCTAGCCGCTAGAAAAACCTGAGTTTTTCTTAAACTAATCTGATTTTTATTAAAGAAACTTTGATAAGAATGAAAATCAACCCACAAAAATCAGTCTCTTTTATCGAGTAGGCGTGATTCGATAAGGCCTGGTTTGCATAACAATCAAACTAATCTAACTAGAATAGACTTTAGACCCTTGTCGGTCTGAAAAAGTGACATTTATAAGGGGGAGAATACGTTTGAAACAGGACTGGCGTATAATTGAAGGTCAGATACCAATGGTGTTACACGTGCAAGATATAATATAATGTTAGGGCTAAGGTTAAGCTGGTCTGACTCCGCCCACGTGGCACACATTGACCAGTAAAAACGAAATACATTGAAATATCATAGTCAAGACTAGTTAAGTTCCCAAATATAATTCCAGTTTTCAAATATTGAAGCTTTATAATGTGATAAAGGTCAGGAATATTCCTTAAAGCTGCATTGATAATCAATCGATGACACAGGGATAGCCTCGATGAAAATGTTTAATCTAGAATTGCAAAGATTATAGCCATTAAATTAAGAAGTTTCTTGAAATGTCCAGAGTTTCGTGACTGTCACCACCATATGCCTAAATGACAAATTCGTACCATATTAGAAACATGCGAGGCAATGTTTTACTATAATGGAGTATTATTGCATTTGTAGTATCTGTGAAAGCAAGATGTACAGTTGAACCCAATTAATTGTCAAAAATGTGATACATTGATCTATTTTTTATTTGTTTTGGAGAAAAACATTATTCAACGTTGTTTGGATTCATACGTTCGTAATGTTGAGTAAAATATTAGTCCAACATTTTTAGAGTAAAAACAAAGGGAACCTGTAATTTAATACTATAGGCTACCAGCTGCAGCATGAGTACCATTACCGTCAGGTATAGAATTCTACTTCGTATGCGTGTATAGTATACTCTAAGCACGAGTACTTGCTATCGCTGTTTCAGTCATTTATTTGTTTTGTCGTCAATTGTATACAATGGAAACGGAAGTATCCTATAAAGTCTTAAAAAGACTTAACAAAGTAGGAGACTCCCTGGAAGAAAAGGAAAAAAAATGTACAAAGATAAATAATACAGTATATACATAAGGATGAAATATACAATAATATTATCCTGATGATGCTGAGATGGATACGTGAATAGATTATATAATACAAGTACGAGTTAATAAATTCCTTTTAAAATGTCTGGTGAATGTGTGTTTTGAAGGTATAAAATTCAATGTTTTTTTTTTTATATATCATTACATATTTGTATTGCTCTATTACGTTATATGTTATTATGGTACAAATTGCAATAAGCGTTGTCAGCTTGTCTTGTGTGATGGTAATGTAAGACTCTGTTACTACATATAAAGTCATTAAAAGTGACTGACAGTAATCCATTCCAGGCTTTGTAAGCAAAAGTAGCAACCTTGACTATTATACTATCACCAAGTTTTGATAAATTTAGGGACTTAAATATTCCACTAGTATGTTTAAGTGGTGGGGCGTTAGCAATGTGACGTATAGCTGTCTTTTGGAGAATATGTAGGCGGTCAATGTTAACATTGTATGAACCAGACCAAATAATACAGTAGGAAAGGTGTGGTAGAGCTAATGTTTGATAAAGCATTCTAAGGACATGATGTGGGAGGACATATTTCAGTTCAGATAATATACCAGTATTTTTAGCTACAATGTTACATACTAACGAAATATGGTTATTTCAAGAAAGTTTGCTATCAATGTTAACACCAAGAAACTTAGTATCAGTTACACATTTAATTATTTTACCGTCCATCGTAATATCCTTATCCCAAAGAAATGCTCTCCTTCTACTGAAAACAATATATTCAGTCTTATCAATATTAATACTTAATTTGTTTGCTGCGAACCAATCACATAACTTATTCAGTTCACAAGAGACAGTACTTTGGAGTGAAAGAAAATATTGGTGTCATCGGCAAATAAGACTGTATGAGAGCGATGTTGGAGACATAGCAGATATCATTGACGTATATAATAAACAACAAAGGAACTAATACAGAGCCCTGAGGCACACCACAGGCGATTTCACCAAATCCAGAATTTGAATTTTTTATGTAGCATATTGTAACCTATTTTTGACATAACTGTCTAGCCAATTAGGGTTGTTCCTCTGATTCCTTAGAAAGATAGTTTGGATAATAAAATGTAGTGGTTAATTGTGTCGAATGCTTTAGACAGGTCGAGGAAGACGCGGATGCAAGTGTTGTCATGATAGAGATCAGTGTAAAGTCTGCCAATAGCAACTGCCAGAGCAAATTCAGTAGAATGACCAGGGCGGAAACCATACTGTTGGTTATAAAGAATGTTGTACTTGCACATAAACCGTAAATACGATTGAACATTAACCGTTCAATAAGTTGTGAAAAACATGATAACAGTGATATAGGGCGATGCTTTTGTTAAAATCTCGTGTCACCTTTTTTGAAGATAGGTACTACTTATGCGACTTTGAGTTAATCATGAAATATGCCAGTATTAAAAGAGATATTACAGATGTGAGTGATGGGCTTGGTAATAAAATAAATAACATGTTTGATAATACCTAGCTTAAAAACATCGTAACCTGCTGCCTTATTTGATTTAAAGTTGGAGCTTGCTATTTTAATGAACTCAGCTTCAGTAACAGGATAACTGTGAATGACATGTGAATGACATGTGAATGAATTTTTCAGCAGTGTTCATACTTTTAATCTTACTTGCAAGTTCCTGGCCAAAGTTAAGAAAAAAAAATATTAAAATGATTTGCTACTTCTTTGTCGGCGTCACTAACTTGTTGATTGTTATCATTAAAGGCAGTGGGATAAGTGGAATGCTTATTTTGTCGGAGAATTTTCTTTATAGTTATCCATGTTTGGCCAATATTGTTTCTGCTGTTGTTAATCTTATTACAAAAGTATAATTTGTTTAAAAAACGAATAATCTTGTTAAGTTATTTTCGGTATATAGTATAGGTTGACCTACTGTCATTAGTATTGTTGTTTGGGTAGCGCCTATAGAGCTGATTTTTCCTCTTAATGGATTTTAAGATTCTATTAGTTATCCAAGGGTGTTTCTTTTTCCTCCTTATTGTTTTACTGATGTTATGCAATGGAAAACAGGCATTTTACGTTGAATTATATGAATTAAAGAAAGCATTATAAGAAGTGTTAGCGTCAGATTTAGTAAGCACCGCATCCCATGTTTTTACTTTTAATTTCAGAAATAAAACAAACAAATATTACTGCTCTTATTGCTATAATTACGGACTTGCAATGGGCTATACCTAACTGTACTCTGATTCACAGGGTCATGAAGCAAAATGGTCACTTATATTTGTAATAAGTATTGCAGATGTCATTAGAGAATCAACATAAGTTTAAATGTTGTCAATTATGGTGGCAGAAGATGGACTAACTACTAACTAGTTATTGTGGGATAAAACCAGCTCAAATGAATAAGGTTAAGAAAGTCAGTAGATATGCTAGCTTTAGAAAAATCAATATTAAAATCTCCCATAATATAGGATATGCTAAGGATAAGCTGCATATTACAATTGAAATCATTATTTAAACTGTTGGGATGTCTGTATACACAACCAACGATAAGCTTTTCGTTACTAGGTGTGTTCGTTTCAATGAACATTGCTTCCATAGAATTGTATAAAATAGACAAATCTGTACGGTGGTTTATATTAAAGTCATTCAGTAAAACCAATTATGGAAAAATCGTGATTTAACAAAGATATAAAGTAGTAATATCGGAAACATGTTTCTTTAAATTACGACTATTGTGATGAAGTAATGATACACACTTATGGGGTGGTGAGTGATAAAGAGAATCTATGCCATAGTACTTACAAGATTATTTTCGCTCATTGCCTCAGTGGAATTAGTGTAAAAAGGCATAATGGCTAGTAGAAAGTAAAGTTTAATTGTCCAATAGTAATTTTAGTTAGTTTTTATGGCCTATTAGCAGTTCCTGTCTGCACTTTCTCCTAAGGGCGGAAATTGTAGGTTTCCTCGATCGCTGGTTGTGTGGTTTTCTTTTGTTGAGTAGTTAACTTCTACGGTACAGTGTAGACTTCATCGGTTGAAGCTGCTCTCTCGCCCGCTACACACAGAGAACACAGTTACTACTGTAAATTTTAAAGGTTTGTACCACAGTAAAAACTGGATCGTGCTATAAATCGGTAACATGTGCTATTAGGATTACAGGAAAAACTGAGGATATGTGTAATTCCAACAATCAAGTTGTTGGGATTTGCTGGGATTACACATATCCTCAGTTCTTACTGTAATCCTTATAGCACATGCTACCGACTTATCAGATTTGTCAGCCCGATCCAGTTTTTACTGTGGTACAAAACTTTAAGATTTACAGTAGTTACTATAATCTCTGTGTGAATCGGCTGGCTCTCTTCATTCTTGTGTTTTCTGTTGCCGAGGATCGAGTTCTCGAGGATTGGGAATTTGATGTTGTAGGAAGAGTTTCTTTCTGCGTTTTATTATATTTATCTGCTGGTTTGGTCTGTTTGTTATTGCTATTTTCACTATGGCTTTGCTTTGGTAAATCTTCGCTTTCTGTGTCCACGACTATCAAAGTTTCACTTTCACCTGTGTCGAAGTTTGATCTAGTGGCCTGATCTGTCACTAGACTGTCTTTTCTGGTGTCTCCTTTAAGGTTAGGTTGTTTGTGAACTTCATCATTGTTCCCTTGATCGGATTCTCTTGTTGTCTCTTTGTCTTGCTGATCCTACATCGTCTCTTGCTCGTAATCTTCCTCATATTCAGTGCAGTTGAAGCTTTTGTTGCCAAAGCGATGACAGTTAAAGCACTCTGTTGATGGGAATCTTGATTTGGAGTGTCCCAACTCATCACATTGTTTACATCTATAGTTTGGGCAGTTTCTCATTAGATGATCCTCTCCAAAGCAATTTTTGCAAACCCTACTTTGGCCATTGTGTTTGAGTCTTATATGAATGCCGCCTATAACAACAGGTACACTTTTTACCTTGCTTGATAATTCAAGCCGCACAAATCGTGTCCCGTTTTGGATGTTTGGAAAATCCCTGTAGAATTTATGGGTCCATTCAGATCGAATTTTTGCACCCAAGTTCTGTTTATTTGTCGGTTAGTTCAGAATCATCAATAAAAATAGAGACGTTGAATTAACTTACAGTCACTTTATGTTTCGTTACACCCATCACGACGCAATGCCCTTTGAAATTCCCAATTTGTAAACCCGACTCCTGTAACAAGTCAGCATCCTTCACGTTTTAAGTTTGACAATCCATTGCCCAGAAACTTTAAAACCGCCGATAATGTTCTTCCTTCCGACGTCACTTGAGATAGCATTTATCACATCAATAGCGTTAAACGAGTAATCTACTATGGGGCATTTATTGTTAACTCCATCAAAACCTCCAACATGAATTTTGAATACATTCGATTTTGGTGTTGAAATTGATCTTTTTCCACTATTGTAATGATATTGTTATGTAATATGTGCATGAGGGGGATTGCTGAAGTACAAAAACGTAGGAAACATTGCCGGAGCAGCAAAGGTGTTGTATTCATCATGTATGGAGATTACAACGTATTGCTACAACAGCCAAACGAGCTAACATGGAGAGTGCCTTTACATGACGTGGACGTTATTTGATACATTTTCACAACGTAGTTCTTTACCGGTGCATGGGCATAGATAATTCATATAATTTTTCATGTCTCACTACCAGTCATGATATAGTATTATTTTACGGTTGAACATTTTCCGATGTAAAGGAAGACCTGCTGAATGTAATGAAACTCATTGCAGAGCTCGGTGATCATATGAACATTGTCTGTCTTCTTGCGTATTGCTCTATGACCGAAACGTACTACCTTATAACAGAGTTAGTGCAGTACGGGGACTGGCTTGGATTTTTAAGGAAGTGCAGAAAGATAAGCTCAACATTTATGTATGATAGATGTCGCTGGATGCAATTTAAGAAACCAAATAAATATAATTGTACACAGAATATTATATTGACTTAAGTGTCATGGAAAGGTAGTATACTCTAACTGTTCCCCCCCCCCCACCCTTTTGTATCAATTATTTTTACAAATGATATATATATATATATATCTTACAGGAAGGGGAAAGGGAGGACGACCGGGGGGAGGGGGGTGCCATACCCAAAACGTTCGGTAGCGGAAATGTTTTTACATTCAAATGTCGGAGAAGAGTTCAGAATACTCCTTCCGACCCACTACGATATCAGGTGCGGGATCCAAAATGTTGTTTCAACCAGACAGAAGTTCAAAAGTATTCTTTAACAATAAGTACCTAATTTATAGTCTCAATATGCCTCAAAATTAGCAACTTGCCATCGTTCAACTTTTGGAAAGACCGCCATTTATGAAAGTAGGCGTCAACAACCCAATGGCCACACCCTTCCTTATAAATCATGGACACCCCTCTATATTACCTTTTCCACCAAGGTTCATACTCGTTCCGTCCTACAACAATCGGGGGTGGGGAGGGGGGGGGTCAAATGATCCCTCACTCCATCTTTTCAAATCCTGCAGTGACTTTCCAGTTCCGTTCTGAAGATGTAACTGTGCAATATTGAATTACATATTTTATGTCTGAACTACGTCAATTTGAAAATTGTAAGAAAAGTATCATTCAACTCCAAATACTTTGGACAGTAATCCTTTCAAGCAATGCATCAAAATTGATATCACATATCTTAAAGTTACTAAAGTATTTTTTCCCCTCTCAATTTCAACTCAGTTAGAAAATTTGGAGGAAGATCTTATATACTCAGTAGGAGAGAATCAACTATTAATAATTGCTCGTGACGTTGCCAAAGGAATAGTAAGGGGCAAAAATATCGTTCTAATAGCACATGCTACCGATTTACAGCACGATCCAGTGTTTACTTGGGTACAGAACGTTAAGATTTACAGTAGTAACTGTGTTCTCTGTGTGTATCGGGTAATTTACTCCAGAACACGATGTGACTGTGTTCATCAGAACAGAAGTGCATAGTTTCTTCTGCAGTTTTCATTGCATATATATATATATATATATATATATATATATATATATATATATATATATATATATATATATATATATATATATATATATACATTAGATGTCCATTAGCATATGGGTTTTTTTTTTGTACAGGACTACCTTTCTTGGAAAAGTGGCGTCATCACTGCTGTGAGTTTCTGGGAGCATCTCCAATCAGTAGTTCTCCAAAGGATTTGTTTGAAAAGTACCTTTCCTGATTGGGTACTGTATCCTCCCTCCAATTTGGCCCCTCCCTCTAAATAGACAAACAAATTGATAGGAAAGCCATGTGGCTGCAGAGCACCTTTACCCTCCAAACCATTAGGATGCAGATTTAGTGAGATTGTAGGAGCAGACTTGGATCCCAAGTTAAAAAAAAGAGAATTGTTTCATCTCTACGTCCGCACGGATTACAGCGGGAGTTTTCGTTTTCTTCACACACATTATAAGTGCCTACAATGCGGTGCAGAAAACGGTATTGAAAATAAATTATCTTAGTTTCTCTGAAGGTTTTAAAAGGAGATTGGAAAATCACTTGCTATTGGTTTTCACTAAAATCAAAATTCACTTTCCATTTAACAATCGACCTAGGACTCTCGATCGCCTGTGAAATAAGTTGCTTATAAATACACTTCGACAGATGTACGATGTGATGAATCGCATTTAACGATGAAGTATCATTTCCAATGTGGGCTTGATTCAATGATTTTCTCCAGTTAACTGGGATGGCATTAAAATCCCATAATAAACAGTGAAAGGGCAGTTAATATGGTACTTTTCTCTGAAGTCTGATAAAAAATTGCAGTCTCAACCAAATAACGCCCATAACAAATATTCATTGCGAGGAATGGTGAAACTTGCAAACCTGGATCTGAGATATATTTACATTTCTGTTTTATCCTCTGAGTCATTCTCTAGTCTGTTGGAATTGTAGTACTTAAACTTGAGTTTTAACAATATTTCAAGATTAAACCTGAAAGCACCCCAGCTATTAAAGGAGGTCGATCTGAACGCGAACTGTCTGAACACTATAACAATTGAGACTAAATTCCTTAAATTCAATGATCTCTCTTGTAATCTGTTTACCAACGTTCCTATTTTGAACTGCACCCATATGTCAAATATGTGTATTGAAGGTAACCATTTTGATTGCAGCGATGGATTCTTGTTACTTATTTCGGTTCTACATCGCCGGCAGATTCGGTAAGATTTTATTATCCAAATACAGGATTCCTCATGCAGTTATAAAGATACTTAATTGAATGATCAATACAAAATAAACATTGTAAGTGACATGCTAAGAAAAATAGATTGATTCGTTTACGATTTTACAATTGATTACATACGACATATTATGTGTATTGCCAGTGGTGCATTCTTATCCTGTGCTGAACACCTGCCAACAACATTATTATAAATTATTTTGGTAGCATAGGTGCTCTTAACGTCAAGATGGTTGCATCACGTTAATTATGACTTATATTTTCAGCTGTGTGCTCAGGAGATCCTCATATGCTCACCCTTGACGGCAATTTGTATACATTCAATGGCTGGGGAGAATTTCTAATGATTATAGTTGGAGACGGCGACGTAATGCTTCAAGCCATAAGCCTTCCAATAGCCAGTTAGTTACTTTCTTAAGAAATATATCCATGAACTGATTAACAACATCCTCTATTTGGTTCTTTGGCTAACATAATCTTCCTAATCTGTTAAATACATTTTAGGTAATATAATCGCATTAATACTCAGTACTGCGCCAAAGGTTACTTTATCATCGTTAACGCAGAGTTATTTGTAAAATGAAAGGGAAAAAATGATGATCATTCGATATAAGGCTTACGTTTTTTACTCACCATTTGATGATCTTTATATCAGATCACTGCAGATGATTTTCTGACAGCTGTAATAGTGACGTCATAATGTTTTTCATGTTTTACTAGAGAAATATTCATCTACTTTGCTCTAAGCTGTCATTTCTCTACCTAAAGAAGCTTTTCACAAGGCAATCACAATGTCAATCAACCAACGAACTGTTTCTTATTGCTTTCTACGAAGTCGGAGTAGGGCAAGCCACCGTTATCAAGGCAGTGGCTGCTTGTGTCAAAGGCAGCGATGGGCTGCAAGTGGAAGTTGCAACCGGCGGAGATCTAATAGCGTAGGTGAGAAACAGTTTAACTGCAGAGGAAGAATGGGAACTGGTCAGTTTTGCAAACCGTCATGAATTAACTTACAACGGTAAGACCACGACTCATGAGACCAAATCTATGGTTAACACTGATCAATAATGTAGTAGATTCATAGTTTCATATTAATTGTTTGTCATCACACCAAACGGCTGAACCTCCCAGCCTACGATATGGTGATATACGTCACCAAGCTTCATTCATTCTTGTATATATCTAATCACTTGCCTTACAGTTATCCTATTGAATAGACATGTGCTTAAACCGGCTACCTCAGTGTTATTGTATTTTCTTGTGGTTCTAGAGTCACCACAAATCACACAAAATCAAACACAGGCAATCAACGAGGTCGTTTATTTGGATCAATGCCTATAAAATTATCTATTGTTTTTCTAATTACAATATCTCTGTTAGAACTATTGATCATGTAGATCACAGGGCCCCGCGAAGGAATTCCATCACGTTTCGGCGTTGAAATATTTGTATTATACATTGTAAGCAACTGACTTTATTCCAGACTGTCTTGCCTTACGTAACCTTTAATGTTCTACGTTATCGGAGAGGAATCCCCTGAGATCGACTTAGATCATGGAATTAGTAATATGTATCCTCCCTCACAGGATGTTTTTTAGGTGACATTTCAAGAGCTAAAGGTGATATTGAAATGTAACCATGACTCATATTAACTCCTGTTACCACAGGTATATATAAAGGAAAGGTGAATTTTGTGCCTACAATTACCCTAATGGAAGTTATCGATAAAATGTATTTGGATCATTTTGAACATGACCAAATTCGAAACACATATGAAACAATTCATGTTTCCTTTTCTTTTGCAGGATTTGTGATTACACGTCGTAGCAATGGATTTTTTTTGGACTCGACAAACAGTATTTCGATTGCTTATGATTTTGGTTTAGGGCTCTACTTTAGTGGCAACACAGGACATCCAAGGTGTAATATCGATTGCGTCCACAGGGTGGCAACCCATCGGTACAACAGCAAATGGTCTCCTCGGCGTATGGAATGATGACAGTTCAGATGATTTCACAGCGAGAGATAACACCCGTCTACCCTGTGGGGAGCACTACTGAAGATATGCATTCGTTTTGTATTTCATGTAAGACTACTTCTACAGATTAAACAGTAGAAAAGTAATTAAAGGTTTCAACTTAACACGGTGAAGGAAACAGAATTCGACGACAAAGACGATGTTGACGATACCGAAGATGAAGATTGCAATGTAACGATGTAAATCCGGAGCACAGACGTGTTTTAGAGCCAAAGTCACCGTAGAGGCTTGACATTTGGGTCGTATTGAATCCTTCAATTGAATTGTTGCAATTGTTAAGATGACGACCGACCCATGTACCATTTTCTTCTGGTGTGTAAGATAGAAATAACTATGGTTTTCTTAGGCATTGCCAGATTACCGAATAGGTAGATGAAGCCAAGGGCCCCAAATGACTAGGGTCGTCTAGCAAAGCCTACCAATATTACATTTTCGGATTGTGTCTTTGATTAAGGGGTGGGGTGGTTTCATAAGATTGCAGAGGGCGTTTATCTTGATGAGTTCAAAGGGATATGTGAATATTATATCATGTGGAAAACCTGTCCGGGTTTATAGCAACTTACAGTGACATCAATAAAAAAAACTCTTTGACATGGTCGAAACTGTTTGTTAATACGTTTGGATAAACATACCTGTATAAAAACTGCTTGTATGAGCGCACATTATTTATATTTTCATATGACTATGATACTTTAGGAGCGATTCGGCGTAACGATTTACACGATACTTAGGCCTTACCCCTTTCTGTTAGGTTTAGGCTGTGGGTGCCTTCAGCTTATTTTGTATTGGAAGTATAGTGGTCATGCTATTCTAGCTATAACAGATCAATGCTCAAGAGTATGTTTGGAATACTGTGTATTTTGTTATTGTCACGTTTTACATTTTAGGGGCAATCAACACGGCAGAATCATGTTTCTATTATGGTTCTGGACAAACTAACGAAGCTTTTACGAACTTGGGATACACACCATCATTTGTGCCACACTCGAAACCTTCGGTCTAGTGTAGGCGACACTGTGAAACTACATATGACGAGAACTTCAGGTGCCACAAGAAGGATAAGGTGGCTGGTGAATGGAAAGAAGATGCCACAGTGGAATGATCTGACTTGGGGGCAATATTGAAGGAAGTGTCAATGAAAGATCAAAAACTTTACGAGATAGTCCAACGGGGGCGCCGAATGCGTGGGTTGCATACATTTATTAAACTTTATATAAACGAGGTAACTTTCATTGTACGTGCAAACGTTTTATGATTCCTCTTAAATAGGCTCATCCACAGAAAGTGACGCTGGTACATACGGCGCAAATTGCACCCAAACCTGCAGCGGTCATATCTGCGATCTGCAAAATGGAAACTGGTAAAAGAAACCTTGGTTCTATATACCTGTCATGATTAAATGGCACAGTATTGTGTATACCGTTTGGCTAGGTTTCTCACTTACTCGTTTTGCGATTGTATATTTGAGTACTATGCTACTTATACAAGTAATATAAATGTTAATAAGTATAAAAGTCAAAGATAAATCAGTAACCACAAAATTACTTTTCAACATATATTGCCAAGAACGTCGTCAATGTAAACATCAACATCGGCAACACTAACATTTCTCCATCAAAGGAAGTTCGCAATCTCGGTGTGCTAATTGATAGTTGTCTTGCCACCTAAATTGATTGATTTTTCATGTATGTTTAAGGTTATCTTTCCATTGTATTAATTTGTGTAACTTTAATCATGTGTTTATTGTGTAGTTTTTAAAGATTTATTCTATTTTTGTAAAGCGCAATGATGCCGCAAATATGGTTCTAGAGCATTCTCCATTTGTGGATCAAAGCTTTGGATCTTATACTTCCTATCCTTGTCCGTATTGACAACATTGATATATTCAAATGTCACGTAAAGCATATGTTCTTCTTCATTAGAGGTGGATTTCATAATTAGGTGATTTGTTACGGTACCCTTTGTCTTGTCCGTGTTTGCTTTTATACCCCACCATAATCCCTTCTACAGCTTCTATCCCAATTACAGCATCTATCTATCAAGCAATATCAATATTTTCCAAGTTATCTATGATCTCAATTCCAATTTATGATCATCGATTTGTTTTCATTTAGACAGATACTCATAATTCGTTGAAGTTTTCTCCTTTATTGTTACTGGTTTTGTTTTATATGGGTTACAATTACGTGTAAAATTATGGGTCCAAAATTATGATTTGAAATACATAAACAATACGGATGAAAATCAGTGTAGTCTACTGTTTGCTTTTTGGAAGTAAGAGTACTGTATGCTGTTAATGTTATTGTAGCAAATGTCAGTGTTTTAGTGAAGTATATGTTGTTTGATGGCATTACACTGGCTACGTAAAAATATAGTAGGGTTCACTATTTTAAGCAGTTAGTGTCATTAGTCATCACTTGCATAAATCAACATTTGGTTTACCGATGAAGCGTGGTGTGTAGAGGAGGTGGGGGGGGGGGGTAGGACTTGTTCTCTATCCCCCTAAGTGTTCCCGGGGCTTTTTGGCATTTTAGCACATTTCTCATGCACGGAAACGTTCGGTTCTCGAATGGAAGTGCTGTGGATATACAACATATACCATCCGCATATATCTTCCTACGGATGCGCGGTATATATATAATAATAATAATAATAAATGCATTTATATAGCGCTAATTTTGTACAAAACATTCAAAAGCGCTAAACAAGGAAAAAGCCAACCAGTCGGGTCAATCAAAATAAGCAAGCTTAAACAGATACGTTTTTAGCTTTATCTTGAAAGCATCCAGGGTCAAGGAGTGGATACACATCAATTCCACCGGAAGTGAATTCCACAACCGAGGTCCTTTGTAGGCAAAAGCCCTATTGCCTAACGTATTATGATTGATACGAGGAACATGCAGGGTGATTTGAGAATGTGAGCGCAGAGAGTAAGAACTAGACTTCACCAAGATCATATCACATAAATACTTAGGTGCAAGACCTTTTAAACATTTAAATACTTGCAAGATTAGTTTAAATTCAATGCGTTGCTGTACAGGTAACCAATGAAGAGATTGTAAAGTAAACGTAATGTGACAAAATTTAGGAAGAGCGTAAATCAACCGAGCCGCTCCATTAAGTACCATTTGAACTCTACGAAGCTTATAATCAGGTAAACCAATCAAGAGCGCATTACAGTAGTCAATGTGACTAATTACAAAAGCATTTATAAGAGTTTTAGTACAGTCCTCATCCAGGAATTTTCTGATCTGACGAATATTATAGAGTCCATGGTATGCCCTTGAGCAAACTTTTCCAATATGAATGTCCATTGACATGTTGCTGTCAAGATAAACCCCAAGATTTTTTGCACTATCACATGGCTTAATATCCACGTTACCTACTTTTATCATCTGAACCCGAGTCTTAGCAACTTGTTGACGAGTACCAATTAAAAGAAACTCAGTCTTGTAATCATTGATCATTAGCCTATTGCTGATCATCCAATGTCTTATTTCGAATATAAGTGATTGCATTGCCAGAAGAGCCCGTTCCTCAGATAACAGAGAACCAGCATTGAAAGATAAATATAACTGTGTATCATCAGCATAACTATGTGCATTAGGAAGGTGTTTAGAGACAATGGCAAACAACTGAGAAACATAACAAAGAAAAAGAACAGGACCGAGACAGCTGCCCTGTGGTACACCACAATTCAAAGAAAAATCTCTCGATGAGATATTTTCTATAGATACATGCTGTTTTCTGAAAGACAGCTAATTACCAATCCATTTTTGTGCATTATTAACAATACCAAATTGGGAACGCAATATGTTCATAAGAATATCATGGTTAACAGTATCGAACGCTGCACTCAAATCCAACAGGATTAAAAGAGTGCATTGTTGTTGGTCCATATTCATCAATATATCACTATGTATTTTCATAAGTGCAGTTTCTGTAGAGTGATTTTGCCTGTACGCAGATTGGCAATCAGGAAAAGGAGCATGTGATGAGCAATGTGAGACAATCTCATTAACTACAGCTCGTTCAACTAACTTGGAAACATAGCTTAAATTACTTATTGGTCTATAATTAGAATAGATAGGGTCCAAACCTGCTTTCTTTAACAATGGAGTAACGGTAGCAATCTTCCATTTGTCAGGAACATTACCATCTTTAAGTGAAAGATTTATCATGGTAGTCAAAACAGGCAAAAGGGGGTCAAGACACTTTCTAAGTAACCAAGTGGGTATAGGGTCAAGATTGCAGGTAGCCGTATTGGAGGATTTGATAATTGTGCGAACTTCATCGTTAGAAAGTGGCTTGAACCCAGTCAACTTCGATTGGAAATGCTGTCGAACATAAGGTTCAAAAGGACCAGTAGCAATGGAATCAATGTTTGCATTAATTGTATCAATTTTAGATATAAAAAATTGTCCGAAGTCATTAACAAGTTCCATAGTATTCTGGTGTGGCGGATAAGAAACAACTTGCTTTTTATTACACAATGACTTTACAACAGTAAAAAGTTTCTTGGTGTCGCCTTCACAGTCCCGGATGGTTGATGTATAGTAGGACTTTTTAGCATAATCCAGATGAAATGAATACTCAGTCCGCAAAGAGCGGTGGACCCGTCTGTCAGTTTCAAGACCAGATTTGCGAAAGACTCTCTCAGCCTTTCGACAAGCGGAGCGTAATATTTTCAAATGATCGGAGAACCAAGGTACTGTTGGCCTAACGGTAATTACTCTGGTCAGAACTGGTGCGTGGATATCAAGGACAGATGTTAAAGTACGATCATAGCATTCAATTAAACTCTCCAAATCAAGCCATTCAGTTGTGCATAATGAGGATTGCAAAATATCTGTACAAAATTGATCAATATGAATACTTCGATATTTCCGGTATTTAATTTCTTTGGTTGAATGTTTGGTAATAGGAAGGTCAAGATAACATCTAATTGACCAATGATCAGACACTTTTAAAGCAGCTTGTGGACACGATAACACGATCGTTAGTGGATCGTGTGATGATTAAATCAAGCGTGTGTCCGGAGTCATGAGTTGGAATGGAGACATGTTGCTGGAGACTAAACGTATTCATAATATCAGTAAATTTAGTCGCATCAGCACTAGTGTGATCATCCACATGAATATTAAAATCTCCAGTAAGAATAAGTTTTTCAGGACAAAGCACACAGTCTTCAAGGAGGTCACTGAATTCTCAGAAAAAAGTTGAAGTGGTGACCGGATGGGCTTCGGTATATGGAGGACGGTAGATAATTATTAAACGAACTTTGAGATTGTCAATAGCGACCAGCCATTCAGAATATTCAAAAGACGACTTATCATCAGAATGCAATAGGTTGATCTTAAATGAGGCACGAACAATTAAACCAGTCCCACCACCAATTCTATCCTGCGGTCGAGGCACTCCAAGGTAATGATAACCCTTAGGCGCTAAGGCAGCTTCGGAAACAGTATCACTTGACTTAAGCCAAGTTTCGGTTAAACAGCATAAGTCAGTGCCAGAATGAATAATGTGATCAACGATTAAAGAAGTTTTATTTCGAGCTGAGCGAACATTAGCAGTCTCTAGTATAAATTTCCTTTGTGATTGCCGACAAGTCTTAGTATTTGCCGTCCTGGAAACTAATGTCTAGTTTAAACGAGCAATCAATCGTTTCACTTTGTTCTGCGCATCGACGTACTGAGGACAAGATATAGATGATGCCATGTGATTTGCGCGAGTTCCAGAGTTGCCACGTTTGCAATTAATGCAAGAATGTTTATCTGTTTCGCCAACGGAGATCTTGCATAGCCTGGTTTCTTGGTCATTTGCACAGATGGCACAAGAAGGGGTGGTTTTGTTAGAGCATTCTTTATGATAGTGCCCAAACAGTTGACATATGCTACATCGCTTGACATGGAATCTATCATAAATTTTGCAGGAATTCATACCCAAGATGATACGATCACCATGTTTTTTCATGAAGTCACGAAGTGATGGGGACACATTGAATATGGCTTGAAAAACTGTTTCATCATTTCTCAACGGCTTTGAAACAAGATGAGTAATATGATCTCCAAGAGTATTGATTTCAAAATATTCTGCCAACCAACGATTTTGTTGAAGTAGAACAGGCAAAGGGTCATCAGCAAAGGAAGCAGAAAATCCGACAACTGCAATAGTTGGCAGCATGGTACCAGCTTTTTTAATTGTTCCAATTTTGGGCAGGTTGTTAGCGATGGCAGTAGACAGTTTGTCACTTGATGAAGCTGAGTCACATACAATAATGGTTTCGCCTGATTTGTTTTTGAAAGATTTGCTAATTTGGACATTGCTATCAACAATAGTTTTCTCAAGTGTGGTGGTGTCAATATGAGATTTTGGAATAACCAGTGCGGATTTGCTTACACGAGCCTTCCTTATTTCGACCATTTTCTCCTCATTTGACCAACACTCGCCGATGACAGGGGCAGTCGGAACGCTAGCATCAATAGATCCTTTGGCTTGTTCAGCTGATTGCTGAGATTGGCCATTAGATTTAATGAGATTCTTAATTTCATTCAGGTTGAGCTCCAGGCGATCAACTTTCTTTCCTATATCGCACATTCGCGATTCATCAGGGGAGTTGACACTAGCCTCTTTGTCTGATTTACAAGAGTTACAGATGTAGAAAAAATTTGGATAGAGTTTAGATGCATTGTCCAGCATATTATACAATGATGATGTGCATAGCTTCTTCTTGTCTCCACAATCAAATGCATGCACTGATGATTGGCAAAGAAAACAACACAATAGGTTTGCCTGCATGCAGTTGCACACTGTGCACTCGGCAATGGAGGTAGACATAGTTAACGTGTGCACCACACACAGAAATAAGTTTCGCAGAACTGATGTAAGTATCCAAGACAACTTAGGCTTGACAGCCCAGAGGCAAAAGGATTTCAAGTCGCCGTAAAGTCGGCGAAAACAATGTCAAATTAGTTCAAAGAGTACTCACAAGTGGCATATGAATATAATAAAGTCCAACATCCGTGAAATATAAACTCCAATACGTAATTTAAATGAAATAACACAGCCGTTTCGGAGTAGATCAAATAATGATGTTCACAATATACATACATCACATATATATATATATATATATATATATATATGTGTGTGTGTGTGTGTGTGTGTATATATATATATATATATATGTATATATATATATATATATATATTTATATATATATATATATATATATATATATATATATATATATATATATATATATATATATATATATATATATATATATATATATATATATTATATTGAAACAGATTTAGTGGTTACACCTTCTTAAAAGAGCCTCAGTCGGCCAATTCGACCGAACCGTTCAGGATATTTTAAAAGGTTTCATCAAGATTCAAAACGACATGTTTGTCATTCGAATTCAAATTTTAAGCCGGTCACAAGTCGCCTTTCAAATGTTAACAGCACAAATAATTGTAATTGGTGTTTGCTAACCACCGACAGGTCTATTTCAAATCAATCAAATCCAAATTAAAGAATAAACTAAACGCATGACTGAGCTCTGTATTTATTGAACGAGCTCTATACGTATATTTATATATATATATGTGTATAAGAAACTGATCTTTCAGAATGTCACTGAAACTTCCGTGCACCTGTGCCCTATAGTCGCATTTGAAAAAAAGAAGTAGGACCACGGAAAGTGCGAAAGGTAGGAGACTTAATAAAAAAATATATTGAAATATATGTCTTAATGATTTTATTACGATATATCTTTTACAAACTTATCTTCATTCTAATGATTGCAATGTGTATTTAAAGGAACACCAGACTAATATTTCGTCTATGCCTTTATATAAATTTTATTGCCCTTTTTTAAAACGTCCAACTGCTCACAACCACCCTCCCCATTTCTTATGTAGCCCTCTTTCACAGACGTATATGCATCTTTTTCATAGTAGATTACATAGTCGATTAAGGATGCACCGGATCCAAATTTTTGGATCCGGTCGGAACCGGATTTAGCCGGATAGTACATGAAATCCGGCCGGGTAAAATCCGGCCGGAACCGGATTTTTTCATTACACAAAAGAAAATGATAAGTAGAAGTATGAAACAAGGAGCAAATTTTAGGTGAGGTATACGCGTATTATAAAGAAGATTAAATTAAGAACCCATTTATGAGATTAAATATGACTTGAAGCACCTGGTTTAATCTACATCCTTTAATAAAATAACTACAATATAATTTTTGACAAGCTTGATACAGTATGTAAATTTGTTGCTGGAAAAATACTGCATACTACCTATGAAGTTTATTTTTAAACGAGAAGCTACATTTCACAAATCTCATACTTTATACTGAATAAAAAGATTTTTTAATTGTTATAATAACACTACTATCTGTATTTAGAATTGCCTTTTATTATTCATTATTTGGTAACAAAGTTTTAGCACAATATTAAACTGATGAAGGCTGCAAGAAACGATTTCACTGCAAACTGTATTTGTTGTATATAGCTTCATATTATTACAGTACCTATAGTTGTATTATTTTGATTGATCTTTAAGAAACAGTCGGTCAGACCATTGAGAAAATTAAATTAAACATGTTAAACCTAATTTTTCCTTACTTTGAATATTTTTATTAATTTTTGGAAATAGTTTACATTGATTAAGTTAATACCAACACCTTTTTAAGAAATAATTCAGGCCAGATTTTGAAAAAGATCCGGCCGGATATTTTTCAAAATCCGGCCGGAACCGGATAATTGCTCACTATCGGACCGGATAGTCCGGCCGGATCGGATATCCGGTGCATCCCTATAGTCGATTACATAGTCGATTACATAGTCGATTATTAGACAGTACATTTATAGATAGTAGATTACATAGTAGATTGCATAGTAGATTACATGCGGCATGTAGCTTTTAGAGCCGCGTGAATGAATTCATGGGAATAGGCTCTTATGATGGAAACAGTACTTACATGCTTCTATATGCCCTTATTGATCCACATACTGGTATAGGTAACCCTCAATTCATCCAGTGCATATAGTTTTTCTCATTATTTTGGCTATATTCACGCAATCTTTCATCTAACTGTGCATAAAATATGACCTTAGACATGTTCTTAGTGTTGATACGTTGTAGTCCAAAAGAGAGAGAGAGAGAGAGGTGGGTGGAGGTAGAGAGAGAGAAAATGAAAACAAAATGGTAATAATACTGTTTGATAACGAATGGTCCTTTGAAAGCCAAGTTTTGTTGTCGACAGTGCAGGCTTAAAAAGTTAAGCCTCATTATGCATTCAATGTCGATGTGCTAATCAACCTTTTTATTTTTTTTATTTTTTTGGTGTACTCATCATCACTACGATGTACTTTCTTGTCAAAGGTTTGGCTAATTCACAGACGTCGAGCGTATGAAACATTCAACAAACAGATCCTTTGTTTCAGTATAATACGAAACCAAACATTATTCGGATGTCTTCGCGACCATATGTTTTGAATCCTTTATTTTCATAACCGTACATTAGGCTCTATGCGTGGGCAGAGGGTTCTGTCGTTTGCCACATTGATGACGTTTACCACCAGCATGATTTTGCTACAATCAGTGTGTTTGCCACAAACCGTATGTGTGCCAAAAACCGTGTGTTTGCCACAAACCGTGTAACGGTTTGCCACAAGACGTGTATTTTCACAAGCCGTGTGTTTGCCACAATCAGTGTGTTTGCCATAAGCAGTGTGTTTGCCACAGGCAGTGTGTTCGCCACAAGCCTTGTGTTTGCCAAAAGCCGTGTGTTTGCCACAAACCGTTTATTTTGGCCACAAGTCGTGCGCTTGCCACAAGCCGTGCGTTCGCCACAAGCCGTGCGTTCGCCACAAGAATTGCGTTTGACATAAGTATTTCAGTTCGCCGCATTTGAATTTATTTGCCGCAGGCATTGGTTTTTCTGTTAGCCATGGGTGTGCCACAACTAGTGAATTTTCAACCGTTTCACACAGAGACTATAAATTTTAAAGTTTTGTACCAAAGTTATAACTGAATCGTGCTGATAATTCTGATACATCGGTAGCATGTGCTATTACGATTACAGTAAATACTGAGAGTATGTGTTATCCCGAAAATGCATGAAACTGGATATGCTGGGATTACACATATCCTCAGTTTTTACTCTAAGCCTAATAGAACATGCTCGTAATTCTCCGAAAGCAGGCTGTATCCCCCACGAATAAGTCAAATATATAAAAGTGAATCATTCAATTTCAAAGTCTAATTTGCGTCCGTTATTACAGTGGACAAATATATTGGTTCTAAGAACGTTAAAAAAATATTAAAAAAAGAAAGGCACAGCCCCGTGAGCGAGTTTTTTTTATGCAGGTAGGTTCGTACCATTGTGTATATTGAGTAGCCAATGACAGCCAATTTCATTTTGACGTCATCAAATATGCACGTGTTCACTCGCTCTAAAGCCGTAAGATTTGTAAACAATGTCAATCTGATGCTGTATGAGCATTGTGAGTTCGAATCCCACATCTGCCGAAAATTTTTGTTGTTGTCATTAGTTCGTTTTTATCTTTTATTTTCTCCCAAACCAAGCATTTTTTTGTTCAGAAATCTATTTCATTTTTATTACTTCCCAAGTGCAACCTTTACTGTGAACTCAACCAAGAGCCGTTGAGACTTTTAAAGGTGGCAGCACCTGTCTCCTCATGGAATATCAAATTGGTACTGCATGGTCCAGTCAACTGCACAGAAAATTTCCTCAGAATAAAGAGAATTAGCATGATTAGGAACTGGTGAGGCGTTCTCATATTCTTGGGCAATGTGGCTGCAAAATTGTTTTGCATAAGGAGAGGGTCAGGTAGCACCTTTCTATTTTAATGGAGGCAACCGAGAAGGAATACAAAGAGGAAAAAAGACCTATTTATTATCAATTAATAATTTATTTAATTCAAATTCATTTTATATATTTTCACATATTTTAACAATCATATCCTTATTTTTAGAAAATAGCAATACTTGGAATTTTTTTTAAAGGAACTCTAGAGGCAGCCTGTTTCGAGGTAGATTTTAGTTCCGTCACTATACAACAGGTGTCACTAGTCACTACGAATTTATGAATTATGGATATGTGGACATTTATTGCATTTTACTTGAGAAATGATGTATCAATGTTAGCTCCTCATGCCCCCAATTTAGTGTAGTAATCCTATCAATATGCCAGTAAGTAGCTGCATCTAGGGGCCCTTTAAGGGTAGTTGACCCTGGTATATTCTCAGTCTCAGTTTGACAATGCATTTTCTGGTTGACACTAGTTGACAATTTTTGATTTGCCAACTGTCTTACGCACCTATGTTATGATTTACTGTGCGTCTTACCCAAGCTCCGATTGCCTTTCACACACTGGGAAAGACTATGGGGGGCTGCCTTTCTTCTCTTAGGCAAGACACTAGATTTAAGATCTCCAGATTTCCTTTTACCGAGGCCATGCTCATACTCAGTAGACCGCTTTGTGGGCCTCCCACTAGTGAGACACTTGCGACCACCAACAGACATGTTCTTTCGCCGCGCAACTGCTGTTGGTTGCACCCCAATTCGTTTTAAACCTGACAACCGATTTCTTGTCTTATTCTTTTGCGGAAAGACACCAGAAAGACCTGCATATTTGCCAAAGGTCATGAGGGCTGACACTGTAGCCGAATCAGTCGACAACTTTTCACCATTCTTACCATTCAATGTACACAATGGTACTATAATAGTAATAATACTTTGTGTCAACTGCAAATTTCGCAAAACTACTCCCTGAACAATTCGTATGCACAAAGATACGTTAAGAAGATCACTAAGATAGGAAATTTGTGGCAAAGAATTCTTACCAGGTTTCCAAAATTTTGGAACGAACACAGATTTCATATTAAAAAACTAAAAATGTAGTCGGTGTATGGCTAAAGCTAAATGAATAGCTTCGCTAGAGATTACTGCAGCATTGTTGTTGCATCAGGCTAGCACGTCAGGTTGAACTTATCGACTTTAAATATTAAGTGTTTCATGCTTTCCTTGTCATATTTGATGACGTCAAAATAAACTTGGCTGTGATTGGCTATTCAATATACACAATAGTACGAACCTACCTGCATAAAAAAAAACTCGCGCCCCGTGAAGCATTGCATCTGTTCCGACCATTAAGATACAACATCTTCGTCACATGGAGTCCCACGAGTTTATAGAGATAACAGTCTAGATAAAACTTTATCGGGAGGGGGTCAACCGTTATTAAGTGGGAAATTGTTATATGTTATGCATATATATATAATGATATATATATATATATATATATATATATATATCATTGTATATATCATTATATATATCATTATATATATCATTATATATATAAATAAATATTCGTCACGTTTATTGCATTAAAGTTCAGTTTATGACATGATTTGGGCTACTACCTACCGAACCAATGCCTTAATCGAACAAAACCAGTAGGAGATCAACTGTTACTCTGAACAAAACAGTTAACGAGGGTGGAGTGAAAATATTGTAGACAACAAAGCACTTTTCAGTCTCCAGCATATTTTCTTCAGAATTAGCAATTTGGCTAACCCTGTTTTTAACAATGCCATTTTCAGCTTCTATATATGTCATACGAACACTGGATAAAAGCCTGCCTGGATGAAAAGGAACACTGTGAAGTGTTTAACTTCCTTTTGAATATAATTCGTGATGAACAAAAATGACAAGAACAATGGTAACTAACTTTTCAAAAGCTTTCCGATCACACCTGCGCTTGTGCAAGTAAAAAGAACACCGTTTTATGATGATGCCATGCGTAAAGTTTTGTAAAGATATTTTCGAATGAAGGTCAAACCCTACTCATTTGACCGAAAGGTGCTTAAAAGGTAATTCCCCATGTTGGTGTTATTGGGGCAACCTTTTAAGCATTTCGCTTATTTCCTTTATTCGTTTATTTTTTTTATATCTTTTCCCGTAAAACACACACGGCACAAAGTGAACTCTTAACCTATTATTGATTTAACGTTACGAAATTACGGTAGAAATTAGAATAGATTGCTAAGTCAAAGCTTCGACCTACGTCTTTTTTATGATTTCTTTCTTTAAGCCAAAATTTGAACTGTTCATATCGAAATGATTACTTTTGATCTCGACATTTACAAGGCAAGGTCTCAACGGTATTATATATAGAC
Organism: Apostichopus japonicus; assembly: GCF_037975245.1. Lineage (NCBI taxonomy): Eukaryota > Metazoa > Echinodermata > Holothuroidea > Aspidochirotida > Stichopodidae > Apostichopus > Apostichopus japonicus. Next base: position 8,698,444 of record NC_092579.1, read on the forward strand.
ATCAGCCGAGTCCTATACTGAAACCTACTTCGTCCTCACACGTGTTCCCCTTGCGCCAGTAGTTACCCTGAGCGAGAGAGATTAAAGTTTGATGCTGGCTGTATATAACGCTTAATAAAGTTTATACTGGGAGCTTATCTTGAACAGTTTAATATGTAAACATGCACGTATAAGAAACAAATTTCATGCAATTACACTTGAAAGTATTTCACATATCACATGAGCTTGTCAGACAACAGAGAACGTTAATTAAAGGATAAATGAATACACATGATTGAAATACTGATTTTTTGCAGACCTTATAGTGTTATCGTTCCATCCTGTATTTCTTTAGAACTCTACCTCTATATCGAGAAATCACCATGTATTCATCTGTGGATGATCCAGCAAAAGGGCTGGATCCCTTACACTAACATACAGACCATGATTAAGACTGTGCCAATCTTACAAAGACACTAAATTGGAGTGTTGGAGAACATAAGGTTTGCATGGCATCAGCCAACCTTTTTACAATGCATCACAATTTGCATTGTACACACTCTAACACACACGCACACACCAGCTCCCATAGATACAAAGCATTTATCCACAGCATATAAATACAAAGCATTTATCCACAATGAGTTATTTATTTGAACACTGCTCCCTGGATAGGAATAATATTGGCCGGCCAGAGCCTCTATGACAAGAAAGAACTTCTAACAATTTTTAGTATCCTTAAATTTGAGGTCAATATGGATGACCTTTTAGCCTAGAATGTTATCCATCGGCATGGCATACGCGTTCTTTAAGTCGTAACAGAGTAAGCATATATACTATTTACCCCTAAAACAATTGCTTTATAATTGATGTTTGAATAGCTTTATTTCATTTTTTCTTTAATACTCAAGGAAACTGATATTCTTCAAAGTAATGAATAATGAAATTAATGAAGAATATTTAACTGACACAGACAAAGACTACAACCAACGTAGAAATCAGTATATCTAGTTTCATGGAAGAACATTTCAGCCGCGAAGATATTATCGTGGCACTAGCTTTGTTGTACAAAATCCAAGTCGTAATCATTCCTATACGACTTCTTCATCCAAGCTACGACACAATTAGTAACAGAGTAATGATACAAGTAGCTTGCTTGTTGCTCAGGAGGACTAACTGAATTATGGACTTTGCAAAATACTTTGCTCTACAGGAAACGATTTCACATCCTTTTACATCAAATATTTATAATGTACATCGTAATATTTACCGTAACACTTTAGGAACCTATAGCTTTCGTAACCGTTTAATTAAAACATGGAATTCCCTTTCAGATAATATAAAGACAAATAGGTCGTTGAGTTTATTTAAGAAGTATTTAAGAAAATTCATCATCACAACATACTAATACGATCTTTATGCTATATTTATATATATATTAAGTAATTACATGTATAGCTAAATTCTTTATGAACTACTGTAGGACAATGTTACCCTGTTTAATTATTACTCCTTAAAGTATCTGTATCATTCTGCTCATTTAACTTGTATTATATTTTTCTTCTTTACCAGGGAGTCTTCTACTATGTTAAGCCAATCTAGAAGACTTCCTTTCACATTGTAATTTTCTTGTGAAAAATCAAATTAATAAATAAACAAACAAATAAACAAACAAACATCCAAGCTGAAAACTGCCCGATAGAAACTATTTTCTTTAATTTAAAAGAAAAAAAATAGTATTAGAGTCAACGTCGCAACAGTAACTTTGTACACTGAAAGCTGGCATTGAAAAGCCATGAACACTTTCTCCTTTTATTTTAAGAGTATATGTAACGTTGTAAAATCCGCGCTGTTAGTCGATCCGGTCTCCACGTAAACGTCGAATTATAAGCATTGGTATACCAAACAGATAAGAAACAACCAATATACCATGTATCAATTAATTTGTTTAACAAAAAACGGGAAACTTCTGAACGAAAATGAATGCAATGAATGTAATGATGTGACTATCTCGCTTGAGGAGTAAAAAGGGGTTGAGATTGTTAATATGAGGTAGAAAGAGGTGAAGAGGCCTTGTCCAGAAAAAAAAATAGACGTGATATGGTGAATTCAGAGGCATATTTAGGTTGAGGAAAAGGTCAATAAGTGTGCCGTGCGTTACTAGTTGCACACTCCCCGGCTGAGCGGTAACGAAGGAAAATCGACCGTCCTATTAAAAGTAACCACAATCGAGCTGATTCGGGTCGTGTCCAGTTGGGGAACATGCGGCGGTCGTCTTAAGACATCAAATTTCAGTGCTTTTTCCATCTGCAATTCACAATATATCGGACTTGATCGAGGGCAAGAGGAGACATTAATAACCTATACATCATTAACTTACAGCAGTGCCCCTCCCCTCCCCATTGATTTTGTATTCTCTGACATCGAGAGGTAGGTCAGGGCCCTGGGACAATTATACGTCATCGGACACCGTTTTTTAAGTCCTCATTTAGCCTTCAGTATATTATGTGTAAGTGGGGAAATGGGTTAAATCCCCGGTTTCCGCCGCTGTAACTTCCCCTGAGGTTCGTCTGTATACGCCATTCATGGACTTGGAATTTCTTGACAAACAAATTGGAGCCGCATGGTTTGTTGGTGATTTCAGAAATATGATAACATGCTAGCTGCGCATGTTAAAGACTGCTAGAGCCATGTGGTGGACATGAAAATGTCGTCGTCATTTATTTAAACACGGTTAGACTGACTTAGAGAGTATTTTCATTCTATTAACCATGTCTTCACCAGCGTGACGTTAGTTAAGGTTAACATTTACTTAACCTCTAACAATTTTCGGTTGCTATTCTACATTCTTATCAAGCTCGTCAATATTGGGATGTTGTGTGCGATTGAAAAGATGTCGCTATTGACTTTTCCTCAGTTCTTGTTCATAATGGAAGCGACTAAACAAATGCGTATTATGCTAAGGAGACGTAGTAGCACTGATACCACGAATGGTCATTGAATCGCGACAATCTATTTAAATGTAGTATTCATGTATAGTCGTCCACCAGTACATCCAGAGTTTATATTCCCTTTCAAAGTGACACGGGATACTCACTAGACGTAGCAATATAGTTTACAGTGTAAACGTAAGGAGACTGGAGTTGACAGTGGATCAACCTGTTTGTTAGCGTATCCAGGCTCTATCTTAGATGGTTTTTCTTGAAAGCGTCTTCCTTTAAATAGAGTATTGGGTCACGTTCAAGCTGTCCAATTAGGATTGCTCTCTTACCATGCTCTCTTAATATTTGTATGAGGCGTGTTTAACGTTAAGACTGTGTAAGGCCTATTACGTACACTATCTAGATAATAACTCAGCAGCTCCTCTGAGACAAATATAATTTAAATCATAAACAATCATTGGATACTTTCCTACGGAGGTAATGAGCAAATTAATGATGCGCTTAAGGCCATATGATAGCAGTACCGGTACTGCTTTTGTGACTAATTGTACATTTTGAGGGATTTTGCTGCTTCTATAATATGAGTAAACTTACATTTATGATGTTTTGTCTATTTAATTAGGTCAAGTTCGTATCTGAATACAAGGCGTGTGACACTGTGAAGATGGTGACTGCTTACATCATATTAATCGCTCTTGGATCCCACTATGCAGTTGGTCAATGTAAGTTTTTCCCACTTACTCTTGTTATACAAGTTGATGCCGATTTCATTGAATGTATAGTTCTTCATTCCGAATTAACCTAAAACACAACGGGCACATATATAAAAATGTATATATATATATATATATATATATATATATATATATATATATATATATATATATATATATATATATATATATATATGATATCTATCTATCTACATATATTATATATACATATATATATATGATATCTATCTACATATATTATATATATATATATATATATATATATGATATCTATCTATCTATCTATCTACATATATTATATATTGAGAAATGTTACGTAGAGGAGTGATCATTGTACAACTTGTCCTATATTATCGACAAGATAGAGGATAGAGGCGCGTGGCATACAGGAATATAAATAATTAACCGCCTGTACGTTTAAATACGTCACGTTGGTGTTTCCGAAATACATTTATCTGTTTTGTATTTTTGCTATATACATTGTACTCGCCCCCCACATACAAAGCAAGGAATCAAAGTATGATTGTAGGATCACTTGTGTAAGGATTTGCTTCAAAAGATAACCCAGAAGAATTTTTAAACATATTTTGGATGAAAGATGAACACAATATAAAGCATCATGTTGAGATTTGTATTCTATTTCTTCATGACATTCTCGATAGAGTAATGCTAAATGAAATTGTCACAGTTTGCATCTCATAAGTGTTCTGGAATTAATAGGTGTGGAAATAGGTGTGATGTCATAGTGACACACTAACAGGAAAATGTGTTGTATTTCAGTCACTGTTAACTTTATTGTTTGTACAATGGATTGGATACGGTTGGAACTTAATTTATGGGTTGCAAAGTTAACGATAAACCAATGACTGTAGTGTATTCATTCTGAGATGCATTTCTGCAGAAAATGCAGAAAAGCAAACAATTTGTTAGTTTGCTTCTCTGGGTTGGACTATACCTGTTTACCATGAAGCCATAAGCAAAGTGAAGCAAGTACATACTGGCATTTGGGATGAAACACAATCCGAGCGGTATAACTAAACTTCACTCAAATTATTAAAGGTATGTCTATGTAAGCATGCATCTATCTAATCTCTGTACTTTTGGAGATACCTGTAAAGAAATGATGGCCATATAGTTCCTGATGTACCATTGTTAACCATTTTGCTTTGAAATTTTCTTCAAGTCCCACTTTATCCATTTGGACCAAGTTCGGGCATAAGCTCCTGCATTCTCGGATGCTATGAGGGCGACGACTCCGAACGCTCTACACATTATCACTATCCAAATCTATTTTACGGGCGCAATTTTTCTAATGTGAATGATTATTTCATATCGGTGAGTATAGTTAAGAGGCATTCAACGCATGTCATTTCACGAGAGCAACCTATATACAGCATAACGTCTACAATTTATCCAAACATGCCAATTTTGAAAAGAAAAAAAAACAGTGTATGGATAAAATAATGAATATTGAAGGCGATTTATGTACCATTTGTACCAGGTAACGTCTTTCTTTGTTGACGTAATTATATATAGCTGCAGTGCTTCAAAGAAAATAATTCCCGCAAGGTTATATCTATATAGTGTCACAGTCTGTTACCCTGTCTAATAATTGCTTGTTGATTATATATTTCTTCCATCCGTACTACAGGGGGCGTTCTCCAGCCGACTAGGCATATCCAAAGGTATCTGCGCATGTGTATTAGGTGACAACATGTATTTGCATAATTAAATTCCTGCAGCTCAGGTGCCTATTGTATTTAATCATGCATGGAGAGTGTCCCCTATTGTTAGTCTTGTACAGCGTTTGAACTGCAACAATATAGTGACATTCTTTACCTTTATGTATATTTGTGTTGGATTGGTTTGGCAGTTGAGAAAGAGAGTTAATAGGGAGCACGTAAAGAGAGAGGAGCAATATAGAGCAGAAAGACATTTTAACTGTTCACGTCTGAATTTGTACCGGTACTTGTTGTGTACTATATGTACAGGACCCCGTCACAAATGGTGAAAGAGGCACTGATACGTTGCGAAAATTCAGCAGTTATGTCTTATAATTTGCGATCAAGAGCCAAATCTTTTGACAAAACCATGGAAATGCCCAAATTATATTGTTGAATTGCCATCTAAAATTCATGTTAAGGTAAGGAGACCAGACAATAAAGCCGTGCCTGGGTTCATTTATAACATATTCAGTAAAAAAATCCATGTGAAACTCATTTGACACTTAACTATTTTTGTACCACAAACACAAATACTTATGTTAAGTGTGTCTGTTTCCCTGCTGACCTAGCCAAGACATTTGACGTTTCTATTACTATCATATTGTATAAATCAATAAATAATTAATATATATATATATATACATATATATATATATATATGTATATATATATATATATGTATATATATATATACATATATACATATATATATATATATATATATATATATATATATATATATATATATATATATATATATAGGCCTATATATATATTCGAGGAGAATGGTTAAATACAGATAATATTAATTTTTTATAATATTATTTCTAAACCTGGAACAGATTCATGCTGACGGTGTGATATCAGTTGGGACACATCACGAACAATTTGTGTTCACGTCTGAAGTGTTCCCTCTTTCTGGATATGGTACAGCCCTTATTGCTCCTTATATGGCTGACGTGGACTTATCTTTGGGTGGAAGCGTTTGGGTATCATATTTGGATGACTTTGAAGACGATATCAAGGGACTGGTTCAGGGAGTCTTTCCAGAAGAGGAGATAATATACCTCTCCTATGAATATGCCTACACATGGGATAGTGTTATGTTTAACGGTTCTACGTCTCAATCGCCCTTGGTAAGACTTGGTTTAGCATAGCTTTGCTTCACCGCCTTGTATGGCCTACATATTACGACTTACAATGATGTTAATGAAATTCCATAGGGCATTGGACAAGCCGCGATTTATATGTAGGTGAATTCAAACCTATTGATATGCTACTTATATCTGTCGAAATGGTACAGTATAGGAAGAAAGCGTAGGTTTTTCTCATCATGTTTGGCCAAATAATACATTACAAAAGGGTACGTTATAACCATGGTGTTCTCCAGGTATAGCCATGGAGGTACTACTTCCATGGTGAAGACATACAAGCCGACAAGGCACTGTGTAGCCTATCTGACACTAAACGTTACACGTTACATGATTTACTAGTACGCCAAGGGCATTACTTTACCGCATTATTATTAAACTTGTTATCTTGTAACAAATGTATGGCACTCTTGTAAACATGATGACTGACACTAACTAATGCTGAGTATACTGCTCGGAATGGCAGCAAACTGCTATTTTGCCGTCTCACTAACAATGCTTACGTTATTTTTATTCTTTTCTTTTCTACCCACAGAAGAATACATTTCAGGCTGTAATTATAACTGCATATGTGGTACCAAGTGACTACACGGATGACGATTACTTTTACAATTACTATTACGAGTACTACTCGACTTTCGTAATCTTTAACTATGGTAAATTAGATTGGACAACTGGAGCAAACGGGGCCATGAATGGGCAGGCGAATGGACTAGGGGGATTGGAAGCACAGGTATATACCCAAACATATGTAATGCTCTCACAAGTTAAATCATGACTACCATTTACGGTTTCTATAAATGCGTGAACTCACGTGATACTTTCTAGCCATCCAAGGCACCACTGATGTCTGCTCGCTATGCGGAACCCATTTTTTTTTAAACAACAGATGAAACGCTCACAGAATTAAAGAGACCTAGTCGTCACGTAGGTTGATTTCAGAATTTTTCTGTAACGTCAGATTTCTGTGCAGTACTTTCTACTCAGCATTTTTATGATGGAACACCGTGACGAACATATACAACGTTCGCGTGTAAGAATCCGTTAACGTCGAGAAATCTCGTGGTATGCACGTTGCAACAACTTCGTAAGAAGTTTATATGAAACGTTAATGCGACGTTAATATATAACTTAGCAACTAAACGTTACAAAATAAAGTAGAAACAACGTAAATACAACGTTAGTTTTGGTCAAAATATAACGTTCCTGGAGTATAAAATATTTCGTAGCTACAACGTATCTTTCTAACGTTAATACAACGTAAATGGTACGTAAATATACCGTTATAAAAACGTAATTTTGTTAGCTGGGCGGCAGCAGATTAACATTTGGGAATATGGACAGTAAATAGCGCAGTTTGTGTCGATATATTAATTGTAAAAAATCATAAAGTAATGGTAAACGTTATCTATTTTGCAAGTGAAAGTCAGAGTTCAAACAGAATGGATAAACCTTTTCTAAGGAAAAATAGAGGGCAAAATAGCGAACAAAGGAACTCGACCCAAGACAGTTTATCTTTTAGACTAGATGCCTTTCACGCAGTTGGTTCGACATGAAAACAGATAGAATCAAAGAGCAGAAACGAAGTCAATTCAAAACTGTTCGAGGGCTCAGCCTCATGGTTTCGTCAACATCATGCTTTGCAAAATTGAATACCACCTTTAACTAGTGCAACGCATCTAATTTAACAATGGAGCGTTTTGGTGCTGCAATGAGGTTAACTTTGATTTGTAAGAGGGACTTCTGTGTAGTAAATGGCACGCGCACCACAGATTTTGTGGTACCTTTTTCGGTTGCTGAAATTACACGGTATTGCTATCATTGTGTTTTTTTCATAACAGTTGTATCTTATAGATGTGATTGGCACTTCATATCACTGTTATTATTCTACATTCATTGGAACAATAGAGCAGAATAAATGGTCATGACGTCAATTTGGGCTTTGTAATCAACTTCATTTGGAATGCTCGAGGACGAATTGACATGTTGGATGATTGATAATTGAAATGCCCTCAGTGCTATTCCTCCATTGCTTATTAAGTTTTCATGAGGGGCGGAACAATAAAAGATTTGGCACAAAATAGCTTATAAACATGAAATATCAAGAACGGTTTGGCAGTTTGTGTGCTTGGCACAATGATACACCGCAGCCCAGTGGTGGTCCCTATTTTCCTGAATGGGTCGTATTCATGTTAATGGTGGGCGGGACTTAACCTGAAAAAGATTAACAGCGTTCCCGCCTCCCCTCCCCCACACCGGTTACCAACTGGGGAAAAGAGGAAACATACATAAGGTAAAGAACTATTTATCATTTTGTTCATTCGTCAAAAGCATCATATTGTTGCCACATTATATTACCACATGCACCCTTACTTGGTAAGACCTTAATCTCAGCTAATATGATTGTACTAGAGTCTAACAAGGTCTGTATATACAATGACAAACAAATGCACATAAGTTGTCAACATTTCAAAATGTAAATTACCTATTAATTATGAACAGTACCAGTCTTTAATGATTTCCATTTAGGTTGCCACCGCTCCCCTATGCTTGTGTGAGGTTGCCACCGCTCCCCTGAACTTCTCAAAGCTTGTGTTTCTTTTAGGTTGCAACCGCTTTTCTAATCTTATCAATGCTTGTGTTTCATTTAGGTTGCCACCGCTCCCCGATACTTCTCAATGCTTGAGTTTCGTTTACGTTGCCACCGCTCCCCTAAACTTATCAATGCTTGTGTTTCATTTAGGCTGCCACCACTCCCGATACTTATCAATGCTTGTGTTTCATTTAGGCTGCCACCACTCCCGATACTTCTCAATGCTTGTGTTTCATTTACGTTGCCACCGCTCACCTAAACTTCTCAAAGCTTGTGTTTCGTTTAGGTTGCCACCGCTTCCCTAAACTTATCAATGCTCGTGTGTCATTTAGGTTGCCACCGCTCCCCGATACTTCTCAATGATTGTGTTTCATTTAGGGTGCCACCACTCCCCATACTTTTCAATGCTTGTGTTTCATTTAAGCTGCAACCGTTCCCCTAAAGTACTCAATGCTTGTGTTTCATTTAAGTTTCAACCGCTCTCATATACTTATCAATACTTGTGTTTCATTTAAGTCTCAACCGTTCCCCTATACTACTCAATGCCTGTGTTTCATTTTAAGTTTCAATCGCTCTCCTATACATCTCAATGCTTGTGTTTCTTTTAAATGTTGCAACCGTTCTCCTATACTACTCAATGCTTGTGTTTCGTTTAAGTCGCCACCACTCCCCATACTTCTCAATGCTTGTGTTTCATTTAAGTTGCAACCGTTCCCCTATACTACTCAATGCCTGTGTTTCATTTAAGTTTCAACCGCTCCCCGATACTTCTCAATGATTGTGTTTCATTTAGGTTGCCACCACTCCCCATACTTCTCAATGCTTGTGTTTCATTTAGGTTGCCACCGCTCCCCTAAACTTATCAATGATTGTGTTTCATTTAGGTTGCCACCACTCCCCATACTTCTCAATGCTTGTGTTTCATTTAGGTTGCCACCGCTCCCCTAAACTTATCAATGCCTGTGTTTCATTTAGGTTGCTACCGCTCCCCGATACTTCCCAATGCTTGAGTTACATTTAGGTTGCCACCACTCCCATAAACTTCTCAATGCTTGTGTTACATTTAGGTTGCCACCGCTCTCCTTTACTTCTCAATGATTGTGTTTCATTTAGGTTGCAACCGCTTCCCTAAACTTCTCAATGCCTGTGTTTCATTTAAGTTTCAACCGCTCTCCTATACTTCTCAATGCTTGTGTTTCATTTAAGTTGCAACTGCTTCCCTAAACTTCTCAATGCTTGTGTTTCATTTAAGTTTCAACCGCTCTCCTATACTTATCAATGCTTGTGTTTCATTTAAATGTTGCAACCGTTCACCTATACTACCCAATGCTTGTGTTTCATTTTAGTTGCAACCGCTCTCATTTACTTATCAATACTTGTGTTTCATTTAAATTGCCACCACTTCCCTTTACTTCTCAATGCTTGTGTTTCATTAAGGTTGCCCTTGCTCCCCTACACTTTCATGTTTCATGTTGTATTTACTTTAGAATGCCTCAAATCAGACAATATCAAATTATAAAATACAAGGATTTATTTTCAATATGAATATTATTGTACATGTTTCACATTTACCCTGTTTTGTTCTGTGTGGTTATGGGTGTGGGCGTGGGTGTATTCTATATATCAGAAGGTTTAAGTTTAGGGCAGAAAGGTGTGGTTAAGAGACAGATTTCTATAACTATGGATGCAGTTTCGTTGACTTGCTGTATTGGTATGTGAGGGGAGCTGTTGGCAGCTTCAGCAAAATAAGTATAAACATAATAATACTCTAAGTAACGTTGTAATGTATTAATGTGCTGAGACACCCCATGGTACTGCTGTATGAAATGAAGCTTAAAGAGTCGCTTTTTTAAAGTAAAGTAACTTGGAACATTTCAGAAACTTTGAATTTGTCTTATTATATGAACACATGAAACTTAACAAGCTGATGATTGCGCTATTCTTCGAGATTTAAACATCATACAATGCCAACTCAGAAAGCTACTTAAGCATCACGGAACATGACTGTTTACTTGTACAAATTTAAATTAATAGAAAGAACACTGTTAGCAGGTTTTCTGATGATGTTATTCATAACAAAGTGTCTTCCGCACGGAAAAAGCGCACGATAATCGCAGCTGCTAATACATCCCCTTAACATTTTTTTCGACGTTACATCGTAATTGATATAAAAACGCAAATGAAGTTAATAGACAATTATAACTTGATATATTACATTAGTCCTTGTAACATTACAAACTACCAGTCATACAATGTTTAGTTTCTTCCTAGCAGAGGATTACATCAAGAGATATCATTACTAGTTCAAATAGATAAATATATAAACTTATATTAAAGCTAAATATAAACCTGTTCGAAGAAGTAATCTAAAACATAATGTAAGACTTATCGGTATGTTTTACATGCATAATCGATTAACCCGAATTTGCAACATTTGGATCCAATCTTTCACAGGCCGGCTTCAACGCAGGTGATGGTATTAGAAGCTTCTCCTTACCGGGATCTCGAAGTGACGACGTTAGTGATTTGATGGAGAAATCAAATATAGGAATACCAGGACGATGGGTATTCAAAGTCGATGGTGATATGATCGAAGGCTTTAGTTGCAGCAGCAATGGTACGTAATCATATAGTATCTCGTGGAAAACGATGTGGGCGGGGGGGGGGGGGGGTGGCAGAAACAGAGGACTATGGCCCCCAACTCCTTCGTCAGTGGTTCAATCGTGTTTTTTTTATTGCATTTCGTCATTTAGCCCTATACACTTTCGGTTTTAATATCACACCAACAATTTAATGTATTGATTACCACAACCGTACGTCTTAACCTCGTAATAGATCTCATTTACTGTCCAACTATGCCTCGGAATTCACCATCTGACTTCTAAATTGTAGGTTTTCGGGAGACAATCCCAGAGCCGCGCAGCCCCTACTTTTTAACTGCTACTTATTCAGCCGCTTCTGGGAAATGTTGATAACGATTAACAAATCGCTTCAAATTATGAAAGTGTTCTGTCTCTTTTGTTGTTTCTGGTGTCATAACATGTCTTTCCTGATGCGTTAAACGCAATTAAAGAGGAGCATATAATTACTAGTATTTGATAGAACCAATGCTAGTTATATGATCCTGTTTAGGGCGAACCATAATCACTGCGATGGTTAATCGAGTTATATATATATATATATATATATATATATATATATATATATATATATATATATATATATATATATATGTATATATATATATATATATATATATATACATATATATTTATATTTATATATATATATATATATATATATATATATATATATATATCTATATATATATATATATATATATACATACATACATACATACATACATACATACACATGCACCCTTACACACACACACATACTCACGTTCACATATATAAATACACACATACATACATACATAAATATATATATATATATATATATATATATATATATATATAAATGAAATCGTAATGAGTTGGAATATCAAGAACAGTGAAAAACTTTCAGCCTCCACCGGGATTCGAACCACGGGCCTTCCGCTCTGTATGCGTACAGTGGAATTACGACCTTCCTTGCCGGTTTCGAACCTCTGGACATACAATCAATATATACAATCAATATATACAATCAATATATACAATATACAATATATATATATATATATATATATATATATATATACATATACATATACATATATATATATATATATATATATATATATATATATATATATATATATATATATATATATATATATATATATATATATATATATATATATATATATATACATATAGGAATAACGGAAAAACTGTTAAACAACTATGCTGCATTTAGAGAAAGGCTGGATCTCGAGTGAGATACAATAATTGAACTAGGTAAGTGATTGGAAGTAAAACAGCCAATGTTTGGTTTTTGCAGAGCTTTCGAGCAAAACTAGCCCTTCTTCAGTGCATGGTCACCGAAAGTATATATATATATATATATATATATATATATATATATATATATATATATATATATATATATATATATATATATATATATATATATATATATATATATATAATTCATATAAATTCTCATTGGATAACAGGTCGTGTTGGATTGTCTCCATCATCGGGTGTCATGCTTGGAGGCACAATTGTTTCTATCATTGGTCCCTGTTTTGACATGGAAACCTCAAATGTAGTATGTAGATTTGGAACACAGACGGTTAACGGTACAGTAACATCTGACAGCTTGGCCGAATGCGCCACTCCAGTCTGCCTCCGTGTTGGACCAATTGCCGTCGAAATATCTCTTGATGGCGGCGTCAATTTCGACTTTCATGGAAATTTCATATATTGTGAGTATAGTGGAAATGCAAATGCTGCATAAGATTACATTTTCCAAATGATCAGCTCTTTTCAAATATTGACAGAGTGAATATTTATCGAAGTGTATTTAAATAGTCAGTACATGTATGATTTATAATTGATATGCAACTCCCTGGACAAAAGGTTGCCTTAATTAACACCTTACTCCATTTGCTTGTCAAATTGATATCACAATAAGCTATTAAAGTGTAGCTAAACTTTCCTGAAATAATCTAATCAATATATCTCTATAATCCATCTTACAAAATGCAGCAAATTGTTATCAATATATACTATAATATGTTAAAATATTACTGTAAGATTTACATTATTGTGGCCTTTCATACAGGACAGCAAATAATAAGCAAATATGATACGGAGAGTTGCAACAAACATTTGATTAGCCATGTTTGTGATACCCACTTTGCCACTAATTATACTTTGACAATTATCGCTAATTGAAAACGGTACTATAGAATTATGTGTCTCATAGTTCGTAAAAGAATAATACAGTTTCTCCCTACCCAGAAGGTGTAACACCGATTTATTTATTTTTCTGGTATTTTCAGAAAACATTCATTTTGTGTACTCGTATTTGCTTCGTTAAAATATAAAGGGTTTTGAATATCAGCGTTCTAAAGAAAAGAAGAAAGGAAGGGGCGGGGGGGGGGGGTGTTGGATACACGAATTGGTTAGATGTCAAATAAGTTTTAGGGACAAGGAGACTCGAATGAATCAAAAAGCATTTATAAACCGTATCGAATTTGTTGTTCATATTTTATTGATGAACGGCCGTCATTCCGAAACTGCCATTGAAACGAAAACGTTAATATGTACTTTGCCTGTATTGAGGACGGTAACAATGACTAATATACCTTGCTTGCATGTCTGCAGCGTATTTCAAATTGAAGTTATTTGTACCATTTTATGCAGTAAGTCCTTCTGATGTTACGCCTGAGGTTATTCCAGACGATTCGTTTGACACTTGGACGATTGGGGGAACGGTACTTTGGAGCCAGACGGATTTTCCAATCGACACAACTCGAGTTTCTGTAGAGGTGATAGGGTATTGTGAACCGAGTAATGGTGCGCCAGAGATTAAGGTACTTTATGAATGTTCAAACGACGTCATTGTTGCGGACGAACATTTCGAAGTAGAGAGATCAAATCAGGGCACACTCTGCGATGACAACCAAGATTGCACCAGTATCGGTGCCATTCGTATAAGAGACCTTAACAGGTAAGAATGCTTGGTCGCTTGTCTTTTCTAGACTTAAACCATGACTTATTTATTAATTATTAATTAATCGCATACCTCTTATCAACGGATACTCTTTGAGATATCATATTTGCATGTTGATAGTGGGATTGGTACGCTTTTGTTTGCAGTGGTCGAGCGATATGGAGTGATTTCCATCCACTACAATGGCTCTGTCCTCTTGACTCTGAAAAATGGTGTACCGACGAGTGGGGTGAACGCAATTCAGCGTCCCTTAGAATCATCAATAAGGTATCATGTCCGTGCTCTCTGAACCAAGCCAAAATAGACGGAGGACGTTTCGTTCCCATTTCTAGTTGCCAATGTAATATAAAGGATTGTCAAGCATGCGACGGTGTCAAGTGCTTCCGGACAAGACAAGCAAAGTAAGACGATATTAATGTTTCTGCCAGTAGTAATTAGTTCATTGTCGTCAGCACATCTCGTCCGTTATCGGACATGGTCTGAGAAAGTGATAAAGTGACAAGAAGACCTGTAAATTCCTTACCAAATAAGAGCATAATCTGAAAAAGATTGCCTCCATTAAAAGCAAAAACGAGTAGGAAATAGAAATTAACATGTTTAAAAGTATCACGTCTTCACAAACCTTAAGCTTCTTTCGAAAAAATATTATAATAAGGCTTTAAAAACAAAGCAGCTCTACAAAAGGGCACCCTTTGTCGCATGTGATATAACATATCATAAAATCCTGCCAATGATGTGCAAAGCCGAATAAATGTTTGTGTTTTTCTGGTGGTTTCTGTTGAGCAATTATGCATGAGTTTCAATGGTTGTTCTTCAACTAACGTGACCATAATAATTTGAAGAAAGGAACAAATGAAGGGCTTACATTAATGACATCTTAACACCTCTATGTCTCGTTACTCATTCACTTACATCCTACAACACTTTGTCAGAATGTTTAAACGCCTCTTATTTCGTTGGATTTTTGTTTTTGGTTAAATAATTGCTTAACTTACTCTCCATCAAAGATTGATACTTTAGAGGACAGCGTAATAAAGAACGTTCTAACTTGTTAACGTAACATTTGTCTTTAAACAGTACCGGTGACGACGGTGACGATTGTAATGGCCAGCAGTGTTGCTATCATTCCTCTGGTCGTTTGATTCCTGCGAACGAAAAGGGAGCTAGTTTCTCTTACCGCGCTCATCAAGAAGGATGTGAACCCTACAAGAGCGCTGGAAAAGTTCCCTGGCTATCTCATTTACTAATAGATTTTTTTCCTTATTACCACTGTTGTCTACAAAACTATAAAACGTGTAGTTATTTTAGGGAGCTACGTCCAGCACCAGATTGCGCTGGTTATGTGGCTCCGACAATTGGTCAGTTTAATTTCCCTTTCTTCGTATTTTTTATATCACCCCAGCCTGCACAGACATGCATATAACCTCATCTGATTTGTTATGTTTAGCGAATTATTGACTAATAAGTTATATATTAACTGTTTTTTTATAGACCTGCCTTTGAATGGTTCAGATATAATTAACATTGAATGTTCCCTATATACCTCACATTGAATGTTTCCTATATACCTTACATTGAATGTTCCCTATATACCTCACATCGCATATCCCTATATACCTCACATTGAATGTTCCATATATACCTCACATTGAATGTTTCCTATATACCTCACATTGAATGTTTCCTATATACCTCACATTTAATGTTTCCTATGTACCTTACATTTAATGTTTCCTATATACCTTACATTGAATGTTTCCTATATACCTCATATTGAATGTTTCCTATATACCTTACATTTAATGTTTCCTATATACCTCACATTGAATGTTTCCTATATACCTTACATTGAATGTTTCCTATATACCTCAAATTGAATGTTCCCTATATACCTCACATCGCATGTCCCTATATAACTCACATTGAATGTTCCCTATATACCTCACATTGAATGTTTCCTATATACCTCACATTGAATGTTCCCTATATACCTTACATTAAATGTTTCCTATGTACCTTACATTGAATGTTTCCTACATACCTTACACTGAATGTTTCCTATATACCTCATATTGAATGTACCCTATATACCTCACATTAAATGTTTCCTATGTACCTTACATTGAATGTTTCCTACATACCTTACACTGAATGTTTCCTATATACCTCACATTGAATGTTTCCCATATAACTCACTATGAAGAAATGAAGAGCATTGACGAACTGTATGTATCGACGTATGTTTTGAATCTTGTTTATTTTCAGGGTTGTGTACAGGTGATCCTCATATCTTGACTTTCGACGGCAATATGTACACATTCAATGGTTTGGGAGAATTTCAAATGGTTGATGTTGGAGATCGTGACGTCGTTCTTCAATCTAGAAATGCTGCGACAGCGAGTGAGTCTGACCTCGACTTTGTTGTAAATTTAAATCGCTTATACTTGATTAAAAAAATTTCTATTCTTTCTTATTTAGAAAAGAAAGCCTTTTACTTGCAGTTGTAACGTTAGTTTGCTTATGGATTTTTCCTCTTTGCATATGGTACCTCTATAGGTGGCACAGCTACTGTCATCAAAGCAGTTGGTGCTTGCGTCAAAGGCAACGACGGCTTGCATGTTGGAGTTCGAGCTGGTGGAGGTCTAGACGCCTGGGTGAGAAACAGTCAATCTACAGATCAAGAATGGGACTTCGTTAGCTTTCAAAGCGGCAATGTAACAAAGTATAATGGTAAAATATCAGTTCATCTCCTTTCAGTTCGTAATCGTAATCGATAATACATTTTAATTAATAAAGATTAAAAATAAATTTGAAATGGTTCTTGATCTATGGAGTTGATATATGCTCAGACATAAAGATACACAATACAGGAATGTACACTGCAAATATTGTCTTCTTTACTGTGCAGGATTAACAATAACCCTTGGTAGAAACGGAATTTTTGAATCGGATAACAGCCTTTGGATCGCCTATGACTTTGGCTTGGGTCTGTACTTCAACGGGAACACAGGAAGTGAAGGTGTTATTACGGTTGCTTCTACGGGCTTACGACCAAACGGCGCAGAGACAAGAGGGTTGCTCGGCACATGGAACGACAATGATACAGATGATTTTATGGCCAAAAATGGAACGGTCTACGACAAAGATAGTAGTATCGAAGAGTTACACCAGTTTGGTATTTCTTGTAAGTTTAGAAGACAAAAATATATATGAAGATTGATAATTGAATGAACCAACAGGATTTCGTCACCATTCGTTGGTAGCCGGGTTACGTGGAACAAAAATGCGATAAACCTGACAATGAAATCAACAAACCTGCGACAGGGTGAAAAATACCTATCATTGGTATGTCTTGACGTTTTCATGAGTGATTCAGACAAGATATGGCATCATTTTAATAGTTGCTACGTGGATTTGCGCTACAATCAACACCATATTTTAAACAGTCACTTGAGTTCCTCTTCACATCTAGGCATCGTAATATTTATTTGAGGACATGTTTATATTCGACCAATTGTAAGCAAATTAACTTGACAAATTGTAACGCACAAATATGCTTTTTTGGCGGTGCCTGCAGAGTAAGCTATGTTTAAAATCTGAATATTTTCAAAGAAAATGACCCAAGAAAAACAACTTGCATGGCGAACCAATACTTACGGGCACCACAGTTGCTGTCCGTTTAAACCAAGTTTACATCGATGCATATTATTCTGTGATTTCAAACTTGTGTTCATTCTGGTTCTGAACAGTCACAGGCGCGAAGATTATGTGTGGAGTATTTAACAAAAGAAAAGCTTTTTATTTGGATATCTTTGAAATATCATAGCATATATTGTACTTACCTTAATATTGTGTTACAGGGGAAATAACCATGTCGGAATCGTGTCTTTACTACCGTTCTGGAGAGACACATGAAGGATTTACCAATTTAGGATACGCCCCAGATTTTGAACCATCAGATCCAGATGTCTCACCTGAAATGCTTGCAGAAGTCTGCAATGGCGATTCCGCCTGTGAATTTGATTTTCTAGCAACTGGAGACAGTGAGTTTGCTGCTATCACCCACACAGCTGTAGAAATGGCCATGGACGTTATTGCAGAAAATGCCGCTGTCGGTGGTATGTATACGTAGAGCTTAAACGAACATTATCAGAAACATCGATCATCTACTTTGACTGAAAGACAAAATGTTTCTCACACATTCGATGAAAATAATGACTGATTTCATATAGTGGTACAAACTATTTCTCTTATTTAAAACCTCGATTGTGGATATACAGCGACGTGTATTTTTGCCTTTTTACTATATTAAGGTACTGCTGATAACGGTACATTTTTCCTTTCTGTATGTATTTCATATTGTATGTATTTGTCGGAATTCCATATTAATCATGACTGTTGTTTCCCGTATCTGGTTATAGTACCTTGTCCGCAACTGCCTGATCCAACAAATGGAGTGGTAATTGTCAACGATGCACTTGTAGGAGGTACAGCTACATACATGTGTGACATAGGGTTCGAGCTGTTGGGTAATGCTGTAAGTACGTGCAAGGAGAACTCGAAATGGTCAGGACTTGCGCCAAGATGTGGTGGGTATACTAACGTTATCAAATATAACTGTAAATAAGACTTTGTAAAGGCAGTCTTCTACAATGCTATCATTTTCTCCGTCCACGTGCTCCGTCCACGTGCTCTGTTAATTTATAGTTGGTTGCACGCACGGAAACTACCAACTTAACAATAATGCGAAAGCAAATTTGTTCTGTAAACGTTTTGGTTCTTTCTTTCAATTGGCAGTCGTGGTTTCTCCGCTAAGCTGCATTGTGCGAAGACCGTTTGTTGGCATCCGTGAGGACGTATCGGTGTTCATCTATGGCGTCCAAGGAGTACAAAGTGAACCCGAGGGCCTGCATTTTAACAGAGCAATTGACACGGCTAATGGTAAAGGGCTCCCTCTCTCCACGGAGAAAGACACCAACTTCGGAAGACTATTAGAAATGCCGTTGTCAAGGAAAAATGCCGGGAGGAGATTTGGCGTTTTTGCATGTTGGCTCATTTCCAGCGATGGTACAGAATATTTCGTAAGAACAATCGTAACAAGCAAGAGAAAAGGTGAGGTTATGTTTGATATCATTTAAACAAATTAAATCCACTAAAGAAAGGTCGGAATTTTAAATCGTGTGATGGTAGAGGAAGGTTGCAATACGAACCCAAGATCAAATGAACAAATGAACATCTATTGGTATAAAATATAAATTTAAAATTCCCGTATACTGCCATCATGATAATATATCGGTATGTAACACACATTGCAGAGTTCGACCAAAAGGGAATTTTAACGGTGGTATATGTAACAGGGAATATCATCTCACTAACAAACACTGTATGAGTGAAAGTATAGTTCATGACCCCCCTCCTCTCCAAGTCCTGTAATGTTGAATATCAAAGGGTGCATTTTTACGTTTTCAATTCCTGATAATCTTAGAATCAGCTTCGTGTTACTGCCTCTTTGATCGTGTTTTAAAGATTTTCTAGTTTGTAGTTTCTCCAAGGAATATCATGATCCTTTTTTGTATCCCACAAAAAAAAGGTCTCATACCCATTGATGAACGTGTAACACGAACGGTCAGCCTTGGTGACAACGTACAGCTAAGTGTAACCAGAACAGCGGGCAAGGCTAGGCGAATCAGGTGGTTGATAAACGGACGGAAGATGGCACGGTGGAATGGTATGACACGTGTAATGTTAGCTGAAGTGGAAGTGAAAGACGAAGGACTTTATGAAGTAGTCCAGAGAGGTCGCCGAGTACGGGGATTGCAAACATTTATTCAACTTTATGTGCGAGGTAATAGTAACGTTTCAAATTCTCAAACTTTCACAGCTGCGAAAAAAATATAAAATAGTAATAAAACACTTAACCCGGTGTCCTTTGACGTTCGGTCTCCAGTATATGTCGGAGCACCGCCGTATGTGTTTATAAATATACAATTCAGATGGAAAAATGAGATGAAGCAATACATTTAATAATATACTTTATTGCTGTAATGCATAAATAAATTAATAATTAGGCCCGCAGTCCAACATATAAAAGGGCCCAAAAAACTTGCAACAAAACTACAAGTGAAGATTTTTGGTACCAAAATACTTTCTCACTAATATCAAGGGCATATTATAAACGTAACCGAATACATTTTAAACGTAAATGATGCTAACTATGTTTCGTAGGGTGAATGTTTTAGCGTTTGAATGCTCTAACCGGAACGAAGGCACATCTGTGCGTTCGTCCTTGAAATATTAATCGATGCCATTTCTTTCATCAGCTTGTCCGACTAACCGATACGGTAATACCGATTGCGATCAGGTCTGTCCTACTTGTCAAAATGGCGGCCTGTGTGAAGAAGCGACCGGAGAGTGTGTATGTCCACCTGGATTCACTGGCAACACGTGTGAAGAACGTTAGTATAACGGTTAAAAATCATGCAGTCATGTGTTATCATAACGTAAGCTATAAATTAACAAACGTTCTAAGTATTCTGTATTGTATACACCTGTTTCTGTTCGCTGATATTGCTTGAAGGGATGAGGAGACAGAGGTAAGTTGTGACGAAGTTAGTGGCATTACCTCCAAGCGCGGATCCAGAGGAGTAGGCGCCGGATCCAGAGGAAGGGGCACCGGATCCAGAGAAGGGGCGCCGGATCCAGAGAAGGGGGCGCCGGATACAGAGGAGGGTGGGCCGTTTGTTAGGCAGTATGCTGACTACATATCAATGATGAAATTAATATTAAACCCTGCGTCTCATTTGAATGCACTGGAACTTCAAAAGGTTATTTCAAGAGTGTCAGAATACGTATAAAAGAAGGTATTATCCTAAAAAGTAAAAGCCGCTTCGGTGAGTTCTAAATAAAAGGAAAAAAGATTTTCCTAAAATGACAATGAATCTTGTTTGGCTTATCTGAAGGAAAACTTTTTATGGTTCATTACATAGGTGTCATGTATGTATTAATCTTTTTTTGTCGTTATCCGTGTTCTGTCGTGTGTGATAATACTCAATTATTTCTAGTAGATATTACATTAGGATCTTATAAGCACTAAAGTAACTTGTTGCTATCCTACCGAGAGTCCTGGTGTTCATAAACATTATCCAGAAGGAACTTACATGAAAGAGACATAAGTTTAATAGTGTGAGCTGCATTAAAAGCGTTCAGTTATTTGACATTTTACATATAGACATATATTTTGACATTAGACATATAGTGTCACTGAGTCAATAGATGGCGTTGCTTTGTTAAAACATGTTCTACTTACACCACAGTGACATAAAACTAAAATAAGGAAACGAAAAAACCTAGAGTATTGGAGATTTTTTTCTAACATTTAAAACAGCATACGAGGTTTCTAGATGTTCGACTGACTTTGGTGCACGCAACTGCCGCGGCTTCCTCTTTTGTCTAGCTGGAAAGTTTGGATGTATCTGTGGGCCCGGATATCAAGGCATGGATTGTAAAGATGGTGAGTTTTAATAGCAACGTCTTGCTAAGACTACTGTCCGTTAGTTGGGGTTTGCTTTATTAAATATTATCCGACGATGATCCCTAAAATGGCCCTATAGCAGTATATACACTGAGATATCGCATTACAAAGTTTAATCCTTATTATTATTATTAATGTTCGTTCTTTCCAATTCCGACTTCCTTGTGTTATATTTAACTAGTTAGTCTGCATGTCCTTACACCCCATTGAGACATCCATTGTCCTTGGGCTTGTTAATACATTGATATTTGCACATATTGCTTGGAAGCTGTGAATTATGTCAAATGGCTGCTTGCAGGCCTCTTAAGTTCCAATATTTAATACATTACAATGAAATCACATCATTATGTAGTCATTGTAATTGTTAAAAAGACAAGTGATGTCAAGTAATATATTCATGACACAGATTTACGGCAAATTAAGAATCCCTTTTGAAACTACATGTTTTAATATTCAGTATCTATGCGTGTTGACGAATTATATAACAGAAATCGCAGACTGCGTTACACCACAAGGCTTTACATCTGATGTCATTTATAAAAAATAATAGTACTTACAAAAAAAAATATGATATTTACGTAAACTACGAACAAGAATGTCAAGTGCCGCTACAACGAATGATTGGGTGCTTATGATGAATCAAATATTTTTTACAGGCTGGCGTGTTTAGGGAATATCACAGGCTTAAGGTTCTCCACACTCCAGGCTGAAAACCTGAAGTGTGAATATGAGATATCCGAGCCCGTTTTGAGTTTATGCGTCTCTGAATTGATTACAATGATTATTTGTTGACTTGCAAATGTTTTTTTGCAAAATGCTGAATCTAACATAGTAAAGCTATAGTAATATGTGAAAATGGGTTACAAGCTTATAAGCTCTGTCTTACAAGCACGATGGTTACGTTATATCTCCGTTAACCTCTTGATTAACGATCTTGATCTTGCGCCTGGTACTTGAATAACAAAAGGAAAATCCAGCTGAACGTTACAATACGTTTGTTATAAAGAAAGGCGGCGTCGCTACAGTAGACATATTAATATATATAGACTTCTTCCTTTCATTGCATAAAATGGTGTTATTTGAAATTTACATAATTCATAATGGGATGTAAATTTGTTAACAACCTGTTTATTCTTTCACAGAATGTTCACCAGGTACCTACGGAGCAGGCTGCACCCAGCGTTGCAGTAGTCCCACTTGCGACCCGAAAACTGGCGAGTGATTACAGAGAGAGATAGACGAGACTTTTTATGCCTCTTTTATATTGATTGTGTTTATACTCAGATATTATAAAAACAATGTTTATCTCTTTCAAGTTTTACACAGTGCATAACATACTTAATTCATATATCGATCGAAATATTAAATAAATTATCAATATCCAGAAAGAACATAAACTACGAAATAAATTGATAATGCTTCCCCATTTGCATGTATTTGTAGGCCACAGCATGTTCTGGACAGGATTAATTACAAGGATAATTTTTTGCTACATATAAAAAACCAAATGGTATTAATAACCTAGACCAATAATTAAATAGAGGGCTGGTCAATTATGTGCTTGCGAATAGGGGTTGGTCAGAATGAAACAAATTCAATTTGTAAGTATAGTTTAGTATCATAATAGAAAACGCCCGAATCCCAGAACTGATGCATTGACGCAGCGAAGTGTTGCAAGCAGCTGTTTTTCGTGTCAACATAAGTAATCGTTAGTCTTACTCACAGTTATACTTCTGTATTTATACTTCTGTAATCTGTATTGATGGAATATAAGACGTAACGTTGGCAACACACACAGCTGCAATATAACTCTAACTTACATACTGGTTCATGCGAAGATACTTTCATTTACAATAACCGAGAGTAGATTGAGGGTAGCAGAAGGTTGCATTAATTACAAATCATTAATTACAAGTCTTAATTGCCCGAATATTTAAACTTTGCCAGAATTTCAAGACGAACTACACGAGCCGCATGAAACATGCATGCTGACGCTGGTTGCGAGTATGATTTAATTGATATTGTCATTTTGTAAGCAGTGGTGTACCCAAAATATTTCGCACCCGGGCGGATCCTTCGTTGCCGCCTCGTGCAGGGTATGCAGTCCTGAATAAGGGTCAAAGATGAGAGGTGTTTACCTCCTTTATGAGAAATTTGTGTTTATTTAAGGTGGCTTGGATGTAAAAAGGTGTTATCTTTGGCAAATCTTTGGGCTGATTATATGTTTAGGAATTGTCACTTTATTTCTATTACATATTTCTCTTTTTCTCGCTTTGGGCTGTGGCATGGCTCCCCCTTCTGGCACCTGGGCAGATCTCCCGCCCTGCATAGTACGCCACTGTATTTATAAGGGTGATTCACATTCAGATATTTGACTTTCCGTAATATATTTTTCTTAAAATTACTGATAGACCCACCTCTGTGTGGCTGCTGTTATTAATGTTAATGGAGATGGATTTTTTGTAACTACGGGGGAGATTATGGCCAAGTATATTATAGCATGGGCAGTATGGAGGGCCTTTAAACAATGCTCTTGGAAGAAATTTTATATCGGAAAAGTTAGTGTCCTGAGGCTGCCCGAATTTTCCACAAAATATTGCCGAGTTTTAAGTCTCCTGAAATTAAGGGATATAAGAAAGACTGGCATTTTGTTGTTGTCTCGCGACGTTTTGTATTATGTGTCGAAATATTCAGGCAAGAGTCGTTGACAATTCGGGCAAGAATCGGGATCGATTTGGGAAAGAATCAGGAACATTTCTGCCCCGTTTGCCACTCGCCCCCCCCCCCCCCCCCACGCCTCGTACGCTTATCTGTATTAAGACGGTCGAACCTTCGCGAGCGCTCGCAGCTTAATGGGTGATATTGTACTCGCGTACAATGGACAGGTGCTAATGAGCAAGGCGGCCTGACAAACGCAGATTAACTTGGTTTGCGAGATCTCGTATAACTCGAGTTGGCTATAGTGGCCTTAACTCAGTTGGTAGCGTACTAGACATGCATCCCGTTCTAGCCATACATTTCTTTGCTATTTTCTGTAGTCCAAAATTTCCCAGTCAGTTTTATGTGATACCGTTACTTATGTAAATATTCATTACGTGCTAGAAATTGTTGTATGGTTTTTTTTTATGTAATTGATATATTTGCATTCAAACAGAATAGCTGTTTGAATGGACTAATTTTAACATGTTAGTTTAGATTATCTTCAACAAGGTACGGTATTGGAGTTTTACAGGGAATATATATAACATTATAGTTTTGGTCAGTGGAATAGAAAAGGAAGCTGGCTGTTGTGGAAAAGTTATCAAGTCATTAAATATCCGGAAAGGGTTTGAATAAATGTTAAACAATTTACATAGACTCGTTCGTTTCTTTTATTACTTTGTACTACTGTCATTAATACATGCAAGGTTTTGTTTCTTTAAGGTCATATCTTACTTGTATCGTATTGTTTGAGAATGATAAAGCTATATAGATGCATAGCTTACTCACTGATTTCGACACTATAATATACTGAAGAAAAAAGTCTTATAGAAAAGGTGAATATTTATAACATTTGCATTCCACGCCTAACATGGATTTTGTTTCCAAGATACGTCTTATAGCGATAAATGGTACACACAATTATGGCACACAATTATGGCACACAATTATGAAGATTTTCACATTTAATCCTCGTTGTTAAAATATTTTACGTTATTGGCAAAGAATCTCGTATTTGTTTGACGTTGACTGCAAAACAACGGTTAACTTCGATTAATGTGAAATGAAGGTTTGCATTGGGAAAGCGTCATGAACGTGGGGTAATGTAATTATTTGAAAACTATAATTATTTGGTAATGTTATTATCCAGATAACAGTGTGACTGTGTGCATCAGAACAGAAGTTCATTGTTTCTTCTGCAGTTTTCATTATATATATATATATATATATATATATATATATATATATATATATATATATATATATATATATATATATATATATATATATATATATATATATATATATATATATATATATATATATATATATATATATATATATATATATATATATATATATATACATTAGATGTCCATTAGCTTATGGGTTGCACTTTTGTACAGGACTACCTTTTTTTGGAAAAGTGGCATCATCACTGCTGTGAGTTTTCTGAGAGAGACTCCAATCAGGAGTTCTCCAGAGGATTTGTTTGAAAAGTACCTTTACTGATTGGGTACTGTATCCTCCCTCCAATTTGGCCTCTCCCTCTAAATAGACAAACAAATTACTAGGGAGGCCATGTGGCTGCAGAGCACCTTTACCCTCCAAACCACATGGATAGATTTAGCGAGATTATATGAGATTGTTTGGATCCCAAGTTAAAAGTTTGAAAGTGAGTAAGAGTGTTAACTTGGTATATAATCTTGAGAATCTGAATCTACTCTTTCGGAATTCCATTTAAAGTGTAGAAGACTGATATATCCGCATAAGATCAGTTCATTGCTAATCTTGGACTGTCCCTGAACTGACCTACCCATGCAGTGGATTCTCCACAGAAGCCTTGCTCTCGGCTACAACAGGAACCCTTCAACACTATTTTTACTATATTAACGCTGTGGTCGTCACATTGGTAAATTTATTATTGTTCTAATTGGAAGATTTGGTTGTCTCTGTGGAACTTTTTACATTTTTCATTTGTTTCCATCAGGTTTGTAACTTTGGAGGATAACTAGCCCTGGTTTCTACCCTAGGGTGACAGTTCCTGTAGAACAACCAATCTCATTTGGGTCAACCGTGGACTTTAATTTATTTTTCCCTACGTGCTTTCATATTGTGTAAGAATGGGTGTTTGTGTGTGCGAATGGGAAGTAACTACCAACAAAACTGTAACTTAAATCATTCCTTTCTTTTACATTAAAACTGGGCCCAACAGTTTCAATCCCCTCCTACCAATGTTCATATCACTATTTAATATTCATATTCTATACTTTACATATTTGACCTTTCAGAAGTATACGAGACTGGTCTGTTTGTATTGATTCTATAGTGCTCGAATACAATTTTCTGTATATATAGTGTACTTAGCTAGCTAAACACTGTTTCTTTGTGTTCTTTTTTAAGTGTTTTTCTGCCTAAATACTGATTTGACACCTCCAGTCGAAATCAAGGTGAAACATTCCTTACACGTTGAAAAGGTGTTATTGAAAAAAATATTGCCGAGTAACTATTTTTTGCTGATTTTGGTTTTCTTTTCACTACATTTGTACACAGAGACTCAGATATTGCTCGTTGTTTTATTGATTTAACGTTGAGGTGACTTCTCAAGCGTGTCAGCAAGTTTAGCAGAAAAATATGACTCTGTCACGACAGTGTATTATACGTCATCGTCGTCTACTTCATGTTGCAATAATTTATAGAATGTACTTGAAATGGTGTTATTCAAAACATATTTTTATATGACTTTTTCACTTTCACTGCAATTGTTAAAAAACAACTCAGATATTTCTCATTGTTTCTTCACACATTGTTTTCTGTTCCTATATTCCTTAACAAAGGCAATTGGTAATTGATTAACTACGTCGAATATGATTTAATGGCGATCACAACTTATAAACGTATACGGAAGTACATAGAGCACAACTGTGATCAACAATCTCTCTTGATTAGTAAGACAGAAAATTGCAGTAATATATCAATTCATCTTTATATATACAATTCCCAGGTAGTGTGAAGCATTTGTTTATATCTCATCAATAATACCGGCTAACGTAAAAATGAAATAGAAGAATCCAGTTCACAATAAAGTATAACTGCTTTACGTGACTGTTAATAATTAGTTGACAAGACAAATCTCAAGTCTCAAACCTCAAGGCTATGTTGACAAATTCACAAACAGCGATAAAGATTCATAGAAAAATCTCGGATATTCGCTTTTCTTTCTATTGCTTCTTTTTTTCCTTTGGTAGGTTGCTTAACAAACTCTGTTCAGGAGTTCTGATAATCTGATGACAATGTAACGGGACTTCCATTGCATGCAATAATTGTTCTTATTGCTTATAGCAGTGGTACTCAACAAAGAAAGACTTTTGTCGCTACTCTCGCCAAGATGAAGTATATGGAAGACATGTTGAGTGTGACAAAAGTCAAACCATATATATATATATATATATATATATATATATATATATATATATATATATATATATATATATATATATATATATATATATATATATATATATATATATATATATATATATATATATATATATATATATATATATATATATATATATATATATATATATATATATATTGTTCAGGAGGGTCCGTTTGTCTGCGTTGATAATGATGAGTTTTTCATTGAGACAGAGGTTGCACCGCTTCGACTCGTTGTTGTAGGCTTTGGCTCTGCTGGCGATCGACCAATTGACAGTGAATGGCTGGTTGTTCTGTTTCAGCTGCCAGATGTGCTTTGAGATGTGCTTTCGTTGCGTTTTGGTGTTTTTCGTGGTTGAGCGACATCTTGTGGTTACCGTATCTGAGCTTGAAAGGGGGTACCGTTAGGCCTATGTATGTCTTGCATTTGTCGGTGGTTTCCACTTCGGCCTTGTATATGATGTTTGATGCCTGGCAGTTTCCATTTAGTGGGCATGTGTCCTTTTTTCGGCAGTTGCAAGCTTCCTTTTCTTTCGATGTGTGGGTGGTAGATATACGTTTGTTGTGTCCTTTGATGATGCTGGCGATGTTGGTCATGCAACTGTAACTGACTTTCACGGTGTTTCTGTTGAATATCTTGTGCAGTTTCGATGTCTTCGGGAAGTGCTTGTTGATGAGTTTCAGGAATGTGCCTCCTATGTTCGTGGCTACGTTGTTGCTGAAAGGTGGGTTGAACCAGATGATGTTGCGCCTTCTGTTTCGGTTGTTCTTGGTTGGTTGGTGGGCGATGTATGAGAGACCCTCGGTATAATTACTTGAGAAATACAAAGAGAAATACACCTCCATCAGCTTCGACACCGTTGAATTCTACCCCTCCATAAGAAGAAGCCTACTGCCGGAAAAAGCCTTAACTATGGCTAAGGAACACACCCACATCTCCAACCAAGACGTACAGATCAAAATGCCCTCCAGGAAGTCACTTTTATTCGACAACGGCACACCTTGGATGAAGAAAGGACACAACGACCTCTTTGATGTCACCATGGGCAGCTACGATGGGACCGAGGTATGCGAGCTCGTAGGACTCTACATCCTAAACACCCTAGCAAGAGAATATGGGAAGGAATACATCGGGCTATACAGGGACGACGGTCTAGCAGCCTTCAAAAACACCAACGGAAATAAAGCAGACCGGATAAGAAAACACCTGATCAGCTTATTCAAAGAACTGGGGCTCAACATCACCATCGACTGCAACCTGAAGATCAGCAACTTCCTCGACGTAACCTTCAACCTCAACACCGGAAAGCACTACCCTTACAGGAAGCCCAACGACCACCCAGTGTACATCCACAGGAAATCCAACTTCCCTAAATATTTGCTATTATAAATGAAAACCGTCACAAACGTTCGGAGGGGAAAAATATAAGAATATCTGGATTTACATTTTGTTCAATTTGCCTTGTATGGGGTTAAGATCATTATAAGGATACTTGCAATAACTATCCTTTGAAAACATGATAGATCTATGGCTAGAGCAATCCAATGAGGAGGCCCGGAAGGGGAGGGGGGAGTGGGGATTAGGGTCACCCTTCCTGAAATGTTTAAAATCTCCTACCTTACACCATAATTTCATTCAATACAAATATGTTTTGTTATATCGGTAAAAAGTTTGATATCTACCTAATTTGTCTCCCGGGCCCAATCTGCTGAGAAATCCTCTGCCGAAAATGATTTCCCTCTAACAGTTAAAGTTTGGCACCACTCACTTTAATCGTACTCTTTCTACCCACTTTATCGTTACTTTTGTTTCATATTGTATTGCACAATCATTTCGGCTAGGTTGTATGTTCTGCTTTATCAAAATATGTTTTATATATAAGCATGGTCAACATTACCAGTATGATAAATTGCTTATAACCTCGAATGTGCTATCGCAACTTTCATTATTACTGAAAACGTTTAAGACTTCATTCAACAGAACGGTGGTGGGGTAATGGGGGGGGGGGGGGTGTCATTCCAATTCAATAATCAATATTCAAGTCTTGATAAAATACAGAATCTTAGAAATAGCTCATGTGGAATAAATGTCACACGATAACTTGATGAAAGACCGAGACTAATGAGTAACTTACAAATTGAGCTAATTATTTGATATCAATACTTGTATATTTGTATATTTACAATGTTATAGTCTACTTTCGCTTTACATAATAGGCTGATATTGTTCTTCTCAATGTTAAACCGTGTGAATGAACGGACACTTAATCAAGTTAACAGAAGATAGTACTTTTCTTTTCACTTCATGTATTATAAATAACAAAGGAAAGTTCGATCCAATAGTTGTAGCACACGATAGTTGATGATATATACTTTTGTTTTTAGCATCATCCATCATCCTTTTATTATCATCTAGTTGAATAAAATATGCCTCAATTATTCGCTCTTTCTTTTCTTTTATTAAATTTCTTTCTTATCTTTTTGTTATAAACAAAGGATTTGAAACAACTGAATAGCAACAAATTAATCGTTTTCGAAAGATCTATCGTCCACACTCGAGTTCTTACTTATTTTAAAATGATTTTTGACAAACAGTTTCTTTAGCTCTAACCTCAACAACACTGTTTCATCTATATACTTTAACTGAATAAAATTTCTGTTCACGTTCATTGCCCGAACAATCATGTGTGTATACTTTTTATAGCGTGGATCAGTTGTGCGAAACTTGGTAGGAGACTGAATTCCCAAATATCTTTGCGGAAATCTACAACTATATATGTTGTTCTATGTACGATATGCAAGTGCTATGGATATTAGAAGACAAAGTGAACAAGAATTTGTGTTGTTGACTCTCCCCCTTTTGTCAATAAACTGCTTTTATCTGTTAATTTGTGGAATCTATCTATATAGTTTCGTTTCACATCTTTCGTCACTTTTTAAAAGCAATGCAGGATGAAAATTACCGGCTTGTGTTTCCAGAGGATGATGGTGATCTTTACTTTAATTTCTGGTCTCGTAGCTTCGACCATCGAATGTAATTGCTTTGAAAACGTCATTTCTTGCGATCACAGAAATCTGACCAATTATGAAAGTTTACTAATCAACCAAAAGTGCCATTATAATAACACAAGTGAGAAGTGTTTCTTAAATTTGTCGCATAACAAAATTTCTTCATTTTCGGGGTTTCATCTCGAACCGGAAGTGCAATATTTGGACTTATCTTACAACAATATTCAACGACTTCAAACGCTCGTTAAAACAAATGGTTTCGGTCACTTAAAATCCTTGAATTTAAGTTTCAATGAGATATCCGGTGTTGTTCCAAAAGATTCCTTCCATGGGATGACTAAATTATCAAGTTTAGATCTTAGCTATAATAACATCACTTTGCTACATCCCAGATTTTTAACAGGAGTTTTGTGGCTGGAGAAATTGAATTTGACCCACAATAAACTGTCTGTATTTGAGTCAGATATTCCTACCGTTTTGAGATTTGTAAATTTAAGTTACAACTGTCTAATGGACATCAAAACAAACTTCCAACAGTTACAAACTTTAGATCTTACTTGTAACAGATTGGAAATTTATCCCGTTGAGAATCAAACGGTACAAGGAGATATTTTCATTAGTGGGAACTATTTTGATTGTAATTTTCAAATGATATTTCAAAGAAGACAAGGGAGGGTTTCTTCATGCGGTAGAATTTGTACTAGACAGAATACCTTGACTTGTGCAAAGAATGGAAATGGTAAGTTGTAATAGGGCACGGTCGTTTATTCTGTATGCGGCATTCTTGGGTCCAATCTGTCTGAGAATAGAGAATACTAAACACTGACAAGAAAGTAATAATAACTCGCACGAAACCAGAACGATAAATGCAAGAGCTTTTCAAAGTAGAGAACACGATGGCGGGTGGTTGAACTTGTATCAAGTTCATACAAATCCATGCATTGCCTTTCTGGGGACAGGGTATAATAATAGCAAGGGGCAGAGTTTTCCGTCATAGTTGTCCATGTAATTAAGCTAAATGGTGATTAATTGAATTAGACGGACTTCATTTTATAAAATATCTTTATAGTCAATTTGAAAGCTATAATGTATACCAGTAATTGAAAATAAAACATAAGTTTACAAAACAATTTATTTAAAATGCACAATTAGGTAATTATCTTTATTGTCTCTAGTAAGGTGTCAACTAAAACAGTTAGGTATCGTTTGTGCTGCTTGTAGCTAAATAACAATTAAGAGAGCGTCGTAAATCAATATATATTATGTAGTATATACATTTCTGTTCAGCTGTAGCCATCTATGCTGAGATGTGTAGAATGGGGTTACACGCGGGAGCGTCAGGGTATTGACAAATTCTAGACATCGATTCCAGAATTACAATATCAAGTTGGAAATATTAAACATGGATTTATCCCTGTTATTGTATTAGGCTATAGAGCAAATGTATATCTTGCATTTCACAGAAAACCTAACATTTGAGTCAGCCCGAAGTTAAGACCCCGTCCGTTACATATACTTGAAGGTGTGTTATTATTATTTTTGTATCACTTTCTAACTTATAATTTCCCTGCTGTTTTCCAAATTTATTGGTAATTCCAATCAGATTTCTGTTATTGATTTAACTTTCAATAAATTCAGATAAGATATATTACATTGCAAGGGTGTTTTAAAAAAAATAATATACTGCTCAATTGTTATGCAAATGATTAAATTTGATGTATATTGTCGAAGGCGATGAGAAATGTGATATGATTCAAACAAAATTAAAAATCATGAAAAAATCAAAGTACTGATTGTTATTCTGTGAAATGTTTCTTTAGTTCCAAAACGAATATTAAAAGATGAGCTTAGTCTCTGAAATTGCAAACTCTTCTTAGGCAAGTTCAATCCTTCTGTAGTCCTGCCACAAACTTACAGTTGTACCCTATCATGGGTATAATGTCATGCTAATGTGTTGTTCCTTTCATTGCCTCCCCATTCTGTATAATTGTATTTACAGATGGAGTTAGCGATTACCCTAAAGGACATGTAGCTATTAGATTCGGAGAGATTTGACAAGGTCTTAGGAAGGTTTGGTCTGCAACAACTGCTTGATATATCTGGTGTAGTCTTCCTTGCATTTTATCAGGCACGACAGACGAAAATAGATTCTTGACTGAGCTTGTTGTTGGGGGAGGGGCAGTCGCACGTATGAAATATGGGCAAATGTCCACGGATCATCACTTTGAATTGGGGAACATGTGCCATTGATTCCCCGGTATCCTTCGCCTTGCCTCTCTTCACCGCTTGAACGATTGAAGGTTACATACCAAAAATAGTCTACTTTTCATTTACGGGTAGTTTTCACTAAAGACAATAGGCAATTATTCTGGTTAGATTTTTCACAAATACGGCATACACTTAGTTTAAAAAAGCGAAATGAGTACAATAACCATAAAGTACACATTGCAGCTGAGGAGAAATGTTGGTGGATACAATTATATCCGTTCGCGCGAAACATTGCACTAGTAACTTCAGTGAAGTAGTTGATGTTACATATAAAGTATGGTAACCTTGCAAGTCTTTCCTTGCTGTTTCATTACTCATTTTACCTTTGGTTTGTTTATTATTCACTCATTCTGCACTTAATTGCTACTGACCAGCGTTAACCTAATAAATACATATGATACAAAGCATATCCATTTAGTTTTATTAATAAAATTACAACATAAACGTTATGTTTTTCCCCACCAAATTCAGTCATGTGTAATGAGTGTAACGATACAAAGTGCGATTCGCTGTATAAAATATTTTTGTCACAAGAAATGATGAATGCATTTAGTTGATATGGCGAGTAACAGAAGAAGAAAATGTTTTTCCCGTAAAATTTCCATCTCTCCCCCCACCCCCGCCCTTCCATATCGCCCACCTTCTTCCGGCCTGTCATTAAGTATTTAAATAACCGATCACGTTGACAGCTAACATCCTTGATTGACCCTTCCCAAACCTTTTACTTATTATCTTATTTTTTCTTTAAATGTCCGGCCAATAACCACTTCTTTTAACAAAATTAAACTATAGTTTTATCTTACTGGATGCAAAACAGTGCTTGAATTCAGTGACCGATAGATCCCAGGCAATTTGGGTCAGGACAAGTTAGAAATTGCATTGGTTTTCATTAAAACGGCAGGCCGCCATGATAATTTTCAGCGTTGAAAAGGTACGAAAACAGCTATTTTCAATATTGAAAAGTCACCAAAGCATTTCTTTTTAACAGAAATAATAGAAAACAAAAACACATTATGCCTCCTTTTCGCACTTTTGAGTTAGCATATTCTCAGACCCCCTATTAAGAAGTAGAAGTTTATTGGTGGAGATCATCACGATATAAGGAACCATCGGCAATTCTAAATATCACAAAGGTATTACACCCATTGTCGTCAATGACCGGTGTTTTTCATGGCAGAACCCTCGCTGGTAAGGCGTTGGGTGTGTGTTGCGGGGAGGGGGGTTTGCGCAGATAGCATTTTGCCGCCGGTGTCGTCGGTTAGTTTGAGCCCTCTATGAGATATTCTCACAGGGGATCCTGAAGCGTTAGCTATAGTCAGCATATGTATGTATGTATGTATAGTGATCTTCCCGCAAGCAGGAACTCGCGAAAGAAGCCATGGAGGCTTATAGACTCGCAAGCTGACCGTAGCCAATCTCTCGGCACACATCCATTTAACGTCCATGTCGGGAAGTTGTTATTGAACAACACCCTTGCCAGACGACACACATTGCTGTCGGCGGGGAATCGAACCGGGGATCTCATGACTGGGAGACGCCGGCGTTAACCACTAGGCTATATACTCCGCCGTGTATATGTATACTCAACGTGGGTTGTATAAGCACGGAGGTATTACAGAGAGGTTATCTACCACAGCCCTGGTATATAACCCAGGGACGATCAATAATGAAATCTTATTTAGGATAAACTTTTTGGTAAGGATTTTGATGTAATTTATCTGTCAGAGACATAAAGCATGAATATGATGCTGGTCAAGTGCAGGCTTAATATTTTGAGATAACTTGCTTTAAAAAAGATGACAGATACGATATGCCATTGTAGCCGTCACTGTCACTCCACGAACTAATTGTCATATTTTAGAGTACTTGTCAGGCAAATATAGCGTTGTAGAATCACATCTCTGGACACACGCCTTCTAATCATGTCACTTATCACGATCACACCATAGTCCATCTGTTATGTTTACAATGTCACATCACATGTCGGCCATATCAATAAAATATCCCCGGAATATGCATATTGCATGTTTTTCTTTGCGAAATGATCCACGAGCCACGTTGATGGCTTTAAAAACCAACTTGCGGTGACTACAAATATGCGACCACCAGTGATCTAAGCTTACTACGTAAAATCATGATCACATCGATTAAACGGAGATATTCACTCAGTCTGATGACAGTGGCGGCGGAACCGGGGGGGGGGGGGGGGGTTTGAGGGGGGGGGGGCTCAGCCCCCCCAATGCAAAAGTTGAGGGGGCAAATGCATGATAAGCCCCCCCAATATTTACCAAGGCTCCGAAACGTGCATCTGCCCATTTTTCAATGCATACTTGTCGATCTGTCCGATGCACACGTATACTATATATATAGGTGTAATAATTTTAGTAATTGCTGGGGGACCCTCGGCCCGTCCCCTGGCTATAGACCACATTGTCACCCCAACCGCGTCTTCACGCCCCGTGAAAAGTGGAAGCAGTGAGTGCGAGTACCGGTAAGCGTAACACAACTTCGTCTTAGGCCAATGACTTGCCTCATTTCAGCCAGTTCTCCAACATCCCCTTACTTAGTGGCGGAGCGTCCATATATACAGTCAGGGGCGGATGCCCCCCCCCCCTGACGGA
Source organism: Apostichopus japonicus (assembly GCF_037975245.1). Taxonomy (NCBI): domain Eukaryota; kingdom Metazoa; phylum Echinodermata; class Holothuroidea; order Aspidochirotida; family Stichopodidae; genus Apostichopus; species Apostichopus japonicus. Next base: position 8,734,765 of record NC_092579.1, read on the forward strand.
CTCAAATGGACTGCTGGCGCCCTTTTCAGCTTTTCACTACTTTTTACTTATTCGCGATTATTGACTATTTTATTGCGCTCTCCTATACCTATTGACATTTGTCATATTCTGTTGGTGTAATTTTTCGACAAAATGGCGACGACACCTTTTTATTCTCCGTTAATCTGCAAATTAGCAAGGCCCGGAAAGGGTCATTTCCTGCAATCTAGGGAGTATCTTTTCTCAAAAATTTTCTGTACGCTCCGCGCCAACTTGTGGTGGCGCTCCGCTTAGATAGTGTCGAAAGCGCCCCTACAGACCATTCTTGCCCCCCCCTGACCAATACCCTAGCTCCGCCACTGCCCTTACTACACTCAAAAACGTCTTTGCGAGTACACTACGAGGAATAGCTACTCTCTTAAAACACCATCGAACATACAAATTACAATGTTTTTACAGACTTTTAGGTGCAATCTGAGAAATTGCAGGCTTGAGACCCATATTTTAGGGCTAGGTATTCGCAGCATTAAACACTCGGGAAGTGCCGTTTCCGGCCATCTGGGGGTTTGAAAAAACCCAAAATTTTCTTGTACGCTCCGCGCCAACCGATGGTGGCGCTCCGCTTAGATAGTCTCCACACATTAGCCCCCCCAATAATTTTTCCGTTCCGCCGCGCCTGTCTGATGATACTTAGAGTGATAAATATTCCCAGGGTCCAAGCTCCCTCGCTCTTTCTCTCTCGTTATAATTTAAATTGCATGGCAAGTTGCCAAATCCTTAACGTTCAAAGTTGAGGTGATTTCTTAAGCATATCAGCAAGTTTAGAACAAAAACATGAACGTGTCACAATAGGGTTGTATGTGTCATCATCTTCGTCTACTTCATATTGCAATCAACTATGGAATGCATTTGAAAAGGTTTTATTGAAAACAATATTACCGGGTTACTTTTTTTATGATTTTTTATTTTCACTACAATTGTACTTAGATATTGCTCATTGTTTCATCATATATTGTTTTCTGTTTCTACAGTGATTCTCAAAGGCAATGAGTGATCGACAACTTTTGAAAGTTTACTGAAGTACCTAGCTCGGAGCTCTGATAACCAACTGTGAATGTAACGGGACTTCCATTGCATGTAATAACTTACACTTGAACAATTTCTCAAATAATTCAATAGATGATAATTGCCGGGATATTATTACTGAAAAATCTATCCTAACGCTAAATCTAAGTCATAATGAGTTCTCTTCTTTTCTGGATCTTAATCTCGCTACGACCGTAACCACTGTTGATATTAGTTTTAACAAGATTATCAATCTTGCATTGCCGCATCCTTCAAAGGAACTCTGTGAAGGACTGGAATCCCTTAATTTTAGTTTCAACCAAATAACGTCCATAACGGAAGATTCATTACGAGGAATGGTGAAACTTGCAACCCTGGATCTGAGTAATACTTACATTTCTGTTTTATCCTCTGAGCCATTCTCTAGTCTTTTGAAATTGGAGTACTTAAACTTGAGTTTTAACATTATTTCAAGATTAAGCCTGCAAGCACCCCAGCTATTAAAGGAGGTCAATTTGAACGCAAACTGTTTGAACACTATAACAATTGAGACTAACTTCCTCAAATTTATTTATCTCTCTTGCAATCTGTTTACCAGCGTTCCTTTTCTGAACTGCCAACATAAGTCAAAAGTGTATATTGGAGGTAACCATTTTGATTGCAGCGATGAATTTCTTATCCGAAAACAGAATAGGAAAATATGCAATTATACCTGTACTCCTGAGATTCAGTGTAAGATTAGCTGCAATGAGAGCAAAACCATAATCAGTACTGGTAAGTGGAAGACAACGAGCTCAGAGAATTCACCAAACGACCAAGCTTATAGTACTCACATATTATATTTCACAACAACAACAGCTACTTCACACAGCTTTGAAATTGGTGGTAACAATTCGAACCAAAGTAGTAAAGGAAAAAACACAATTCTAGGTACATCGTTTTGGTGTGTTGTCGCTGTTTCTGGAGCTACTTTCATATTACTTTTTCTAACTTTATATAAGTGGTATTTAACGAAGAAAGAATTTCTTCGTTACTCTCGCCAAGACGAAGTGTATGGACTTCCTGCTATGAGTCATAGATGTCCAAGGACCAGTCCTGAATTAATCGCAATGCAAAGGTTCCAGGATGTTCACGAATCACAACCATCCGTTACAGGTTTAGGGGAATTGTCATTTAACGAAAACAACCTCGGTAGAGTAAACACACGCATCATGGCAACCACTGTAAACGAAAATGATATTATGAAACAGTCTGTTGGAGCTTCCAGGGTTGTGGTATTGAGACCAAAGCGATCTTTAACTCGAACACGTACTATCTGGAGTTGGATCTAACGTGGTTCCAATTACATTTGAATTAAGTGATGTGGAAAATTACTACATTCTACATACAAAAGTTACAGTAGGCTTCGTGTTAATTTCGTTAGTAAACCTGTAGGGCCTATATATGCAGGGCTGCGCAGTGACAAAAACGTTTTAAAAAGTATATGACAATGGGTACTTACGCAACCGTAGAACCCTGACCGACATTTTGACATTAGAAAATTGTGTGATTGAAAATTATTTTGTGAATTGGTGAATCAATAACTCAATGAAATGCATCATTAGGATGTCGTACGCCACCGTCACCGATTTTATTTTTTTTATATAGAGTTTAAACGCTTTCGCTAGCTGCTTTGATTGTTCGGCTATGGGAAATGATGATCAGTTAGTGATGTTGGCTTTTCTTTCTGGACATTTGGTGAAGAACATGCTTTTCTTTTGTTAGATGTTTTAGTAGTTTCATGTTTTGTTGTTCTTATTGTTCGTATCCTACATTTTATAACCTGCAAACATGTATTTTCCCTTGTTGGATACAATGAAGTTACCAAACCATACCACTCGATTAGCTATAAATAAGCATGAAGAAGGCAACTAAGTGCATATTTAAAGTATAGGCCTATTGTACATCATGGAACCCTTTATGAAAAGCACTTGCACAATGAAAACGAAAATGAAAGCAGCTCTTTTGCAAATAAACGAGCTTTGCCAAGTGAACAAAGATAAACGTAATAGCCAGTAAACATAACATAATGACTATATGTTATTTTCTAATTACGACACGACTCGCTGAGGGAATTGTATAATGAGCTCGACGTTTGTTTGAATCTTTGGTCTGTGGCTTAAACTCTTACCAATTTAATGTAATTGTTATCTGATGCAGTTGACTGAATATGACCGACTTTTTGAACGCAACGTTAATTGAAGACTGTTGGAAACATATCGAAAGCGTATATTTCCCTCGTCATTACAGTCAGTCTTTGCCATAACAAGAGCTAGAAGAAGTGAAACGCTTATAACATTAGGGGCAACCATCATGTTAGCATGAAAATATTATTCGAATCAGCTCATTAATGAGTTATACGGATATCTGGCATTTTGAATTCAAAATGGAAAACTTGCGGAATGCTTTAATCTACCTTAATTTTATGTTATTAGCCGTTTCACTAAACATTTCGTATGTGGATTCTGAAATTTATTGTCAGTGTAATGTGAGTGTTATCCGATGCAGTAATCTGACCAGCTTTTCGAACGCATCGTTACAGGAAGACTGTTGGAAACATATCGAAAGCGGAGATTTCCTGAGTCTTTATTTACGTCAAAATGAAATATCTTCCTTTCCTGATTTGAATCTTCAAATTGATGTAAAGTTTTTAGATTTAAGCTTGAACAAAATTAAAGATCTTAGAAATCATTTAGTGGAAGAGAATCGAGAATTACAATACCTTAACTTAAGCTTCAATAAAATTACTGAAATACAAGATGACGCATTTCTTGGAATGACGAAACTAACCGACCTGGATCTTTCTAATAACAATATTTCTAACATATCGAGAGAGGCTTTCTCCAATCTTATTAAGTTGAAGTCCTTAAACTTGAGTTATAATCATATATCAATATTTGAAGCGACAACACCTCCTTTATTGCGGCTTCTAAATCTGAGCAGAAACTTCCTACAAGATATAGCAAATGACAATATCAGCTTACAAGCTTTGGATCTTACCTGTCACAAGTTGAAAAATATTTCTTTCTTAAACTGCATTAAGAAAACAAAAGTTTACGTAGGAGGTAATCCGTTTGATTGTAGCAACGAATATCATGGCTCCAGTCCGAAGCAAACTCAATGCGACTATACATGTGATCCTGATATTGAATGTATAAAAGAAGGTACATCAGAATTGATTGGTACTAGTACAGTTCAGACAACGTATTTGCTAGACTCTGTGATAACCACAGACATGCTACGAGATGTTTCCACAATACGTACAGATCAGATGCCAGTTTACGACGTTGCGTTGGTGTGGTATATCTTGGGTATTTCGTGGATAATTGTAGCAATCCTTGTAGCCATCCTCTTTGCTACAGTATATCAGTGGTACTTAACAAATCAAGATTATATATATATATATATATATATATATATATATATATATATATAGAAAATAAAATTTAGAGAAAACCAGAGAATTAAGATATAAATCAAAATTGAACAAATAAGGAGTAAAGTTTTAGAAAGTATATATATATATATATATATATATATATATATATATATATATATATATATATATATATATATATATATATATATATATATATATATATAGATGTGAGACTTAATACGAAAGATCCAATCGATTTCTTTACGTTTACGTTCAGTAGTGGATTTGTTGTTCGAGGCAATTAAAATGTATTTTAGGTTTTATGACTATGAAGATTGAAATGTTCGGAAAAGGAGAATCCTGCAAAATTATCACGAATAGTTTTTTGTGATTATTAAGACGTAAGCGGAACCGGGATCCTGTTTCACCTACATAATTGCCCTCTTTGCAAAGTACACAGTAGAAAATGTAACTAACAATAATAGAATCACAAGAGAGGGTAGGGGGTGTTAGACTATAGTCAACATTGGGAATTTCTACCTCAGTGCCTGGGGTAATATGGGGGCATATTTGGCATCGAGGTTTAATGCAAAGGAAATTGCCTGCGGAGGTAGAAACTGAGTAAGGAAGTCTGGAAGAAGTGAGTTGGAATCTAAGGTTGGGGGGTTGACGAAATGCTAGCACGGGGGGTGCCAAAAACGATTCTCCTACAGACCGATCGTCTTGGAATACAGCGTCTTGGAATACAGAATCTAGCGTCATAGTCTCATTGTGTTACATTTTGTTCTTTTCATACGACTGCGGAGTATTGCTAACGAAGGTTCCACGGGGACCAAAAATTCCAGGTTTATTTTCTACACATTTACTCCTTATTTGTCAAATATGAGTCATATCTGATTTCTTCGGTTTTCTCTAATGATATTTTCTTTTGGAGTGAACGTGGATATATATATATATATATATATATATATATATATATATATATATATTTATATATATATATTTACACAGGATGCATATTTCAAAAGGACAACATTATTTGGGTTCAAAACTGCAATAAACCATTGTTGAATCATCTATTTTTCAAAACCTACCGAGGCATTTCTGAAATTATGACTGGTAAATTGATCAAATTTCTTCATTGCTTAACAAAAATAAAGAACAATTATAAGTAGTTAAAGATTCAATGCTATACTCAGCATATCATGCAGCTTTCTAAAAGAAATACAATTTGTTGATTGATTGAGTAGGAGGTTGCCACGTGCTATAACTTTAATTCTCAACGGTGCCCTAGAAGTAATGTTTAAGTTAGTGTGATAGGCTACTACTGTATTTATATACATAGTTTTATCAAACATTTATCAACGTCACATAAGTTACTTATCACTTTGTCTTTGACCGCGGTGCATTGTTAGTAGTTCTGAATATGCCATGTTTATAAGTTTGATAGTGCAAATAGTTTCTTGGATACTAGCCCAGAATATTTGAAAGAGCAAAACAAATGTCAGCGGGTATGTTCAGTTTTAATTATTTTGTGTTCACTTGTATGATTTGTTATAGATCAAATTATGTTCAGATAACTGAACTAAAGAATCATGTCAGGACAGTCAGTCCCATCTTAGTTATGTAAAATAAGGGGTAGAGTTTTCCGTCATAGTTGTCCATGTAATTAAGCTAAATGGTAATCAACTTAATTAGACGCACTTTTTTTTTTAATTTATAAAATATCTTTATAGTCAATCTGAAAGCTATAATTTTTACTAGTAATTTAAAATAAAACATTATTTTATAAAACATATTATTTAAAATGCACAAATAGGGTATTATATATTGTCTCTTGTGGCTCACTAACAATTAAGGGTGCGTCGTAAATCGATATATATTATGAAGCATATACATTCCTGTTCAGCTGTAGCCATCTATGCTGAGATATGTAGAATTGGGTTACACGCGGGGGCGTCAGAGTATTGACAAATTCTAGAGATAAATTCCAGAATGACAATATCAAGTTGAAAATAATAAACATTGATTTATCCCTGTTATTGTATAAGGCTACAGAGCAAATATATATCTTGTATTTCACAAGAAACGTAAAATTTGAGTCAGCCTGAAGTTAAGACCCCGTACGTTACATACTTAATATAAAGGTGTGTTATTATTAATTTTGTATCACTTTCTAACTTATAATTTCCCTGCTGTTTTCAAAATATATTGGTTATTCCAATCAGATTCCTGTTGTTGATTTAACTTTAATAAATTCAGATTAGATATATTAGATTGCAAGGGTGTTTTTAAAATTTTATTTAATGGCGATGAGAAATGTACATGATTAAAGAAATAAAAAAATCACGATGTAGTACCGATTGTTATTCCGTGAAATGTTTCCTTAGTTCCAAAACGAATATCAGTAGCTTTACAATGTGAGCTTAGTCTCCGCAATTGGAAAATCTTCCTAGGCAAGTTGTCTCTAATCCTAAAATGGTGTTATCTTTGGCAAAGCTTTGGGCTGATCATATTGTTAGGAATTTATTTCTATTACTTATTTCTTTTTTACTCGTTTTGGGCTGTGGCATGGCTCCCCCTTCTAGCACCTGGGCAGATCCCCCGCCCTGCTTAGTACGCCACTGTATTTATAAGGGTGATTCACATTCAGAAATTTGACTTTCCGTAATATATTTTTCTTAAAATTACTGATAGGCCCACCTCAGTGTGGCTGTTGTCATTAGTGTTGATAGAGATGGATTTTTTGTAACTACGAAGGAAATTATAGCCAAGTATATTATGGCATGCATGGGCAGTCTGGAGGGCTTTTAAACAATGCTTTCGAAAGAAATTTTTACATCGGAAAAGTTAGTGTCTTGTATTGAGGCGGTCGAACCTTCGCGAGCGCTTGCAGCTTAATGGGTGATATTGTACTTGCGTACAATGAACAGGTGACAACGAGCAAGGCGGCATGACAAACGCAGATCAACTTGGTTCGCGAGATCTCTTATAACACGAGTTGGCTATCAGGGGCGTAGCCAGTATGTAGCACTGCAGGCCCGGGACTTCACTCTTTTGGCCAAGTTATCTTTTTTTTTTTCTCAAAACACCCATATTTCAAATTCATAAGCTAGCTGGACGAGTTACAAAGTCTAGACAGGAAAACTTGGGTTTAAAAGTGATATTCAATGAGGTGTCTCGAGTTAGCAAGAGGCCAGGGGACCAGGGTGAATAGACGGGAAGGGACGTTTCCGGCCATCTGGGGGGATTGTAAAACCATTTTTTTTCTTCTACGCTCCGCGCCAACCAATGGTGGCGCTCCGCTCAGATAGTCGTGGCTACAAATTTTAAAACCTGGCTGCGCCCCTGGCTATAGTGGCCTAAATCAGTTGGTAGAGTGCTCGGCTTGTCATTCAGAGCTCGCTAGTTTGAGTCCCGTTCTAGCTTTACAGTTTTTTTGCTATATTCTGTTGTCTAAAATTTCCCAGTCAGTTATGTGATACCCTTACTTATGTACATATTCATTAGGTGTTAGAAATTGTTGTATGGGTTTTTTTTTTATTGATATATTTGCATTCAAACATAACTCAGAATAGCTCTTTTAATGGACTAATGTTACATGTTAATATAGATTGAGGTTACAGCAGTGGAGTATTACAGGAAACATATACTTTAAAAAAAAAATGTCACCTAGGAAAGAACCTGGGCACAAAAACTATTGCATTACAGGAAATATATTACAGAAGTTACGGTCAGTGGAATAGAAAAGGAAGGCGGCTATGGAAACGTTATCAAGTCATGAAATATCCGGAAAGGGTTTGAATAAATGTTAAACAATTTACATAGACTCGTTCGTTTCTTTTATTACTTTGTACTGTTGTCAGTAATACATACAAGGTGTTTGTTTCTTTAAGGTCACATTGTCCTTGTATCGTATTGTTTGAAAATGATAAAGCTATATGGATACATAGCTTACTCACTGGTTTCGACACTGTATAATATATTGAAGAAAAAAGTCTTATAGGAAAGGTGAATATTCATAACATTTGCATTCCACGCCTAACATGGATTTTGTTTCCAAGATATGTCTTATAGCGATAAATCATACACACAATTATGGCACACAACTATGGCACACAATTATGACACACAATTATGAAGATCTTCACATTTTAATCCTCGTTGTTAAAATATTTTGCGTTATTGGGAAAGAATCTCGTATATGTTTGACGTTTGACGTTGACTGAAAAAAAGGTTGACTTCGATTAATGTGAAATGAAGGTTTCTGCTCTCCCATTTGCATTGGGGAAGTGTCATGAACGTGGGGTAATGTAATTATTTGTTGTAGTTTATGACTAAATATTAAAACATATGGCTAATATGTTGGTGTACAAATGTCTACTAATTCAGAGTTGTTTGGTTCTGTAACAATACGTTTTGTAGTTTTCGTTTAGTGGTACCTTTTGCTTTACCGTTGCACTAAATTTAAGCGACCTAGTGACTATAATGCAAGATGCATTTGCAACCTAAACAATCATTGATTGTCCACTTACAGACCAAGATAGATGAAAGAAACAAACATTTTGCCATAGTCTGCTCTGTTGATAAATAGATGCCAAAAAGTTTAGTCATGATCAATATCTACATAGACTCAACAAATTTTGCGCTGTTCTGCTTAACTTTACACTATGTGTGTGACGTGCTCGTCTAGGAATTTCATAGTCAATACGAAACCTATACAGAAATGATGTTGGATGCCAATTATATTAAAGGTTTAGGTTACGCAATTTTCATTCCAGCTGCAAAATTGCATGTCTCTCTGTGGAGATTCATGTCACTGATTGGCAAGTTACATTTCAACCAAGTGATGTCTACAAAAACTAACGTTTGTGCATTGAAGTATAAAATACTATATCAGTAAAAAATAAAACTGTACTGAAAAATATTCTGAATCCATACGTTAAATAAACCAAATGCATCTTTGTTTAAAATATCGGGTCTCTGACTCTTGACGTGACCCTTCTCTTTTGAAGTATGTGACGTCACAAAACTATCATAATCATTAGACATTAATAAAGTCTCCTCATGATCTCGTAGCGCCAGTATACAGAATTGTCAGTGTTAGAGAAATAAAAACAAAATGTACTTCATAAATACAGAACTGATAATCTGTCTTCATAGTCGCCGGAGACATATGTAGTTCCAGTCATAAGGTAACTTACTTAATGATATATTTAATAAGATCTGCTGCAGTAATGCTATAATTGAGTCACTATACGTGTGATCCAAACAATGTCTGGTCACATATATGCGGTTATTAAGCCTGTACCTTGTGTTTCAGAGATAACGAAAATGGTGAGCCTTTCGCAATAGCCATAGTTTGTGTTGCTATCAAATTTCTCTAAGATGAAACCAAATTCTAGCTGAAAAATTACGAATAAAAATAATGACTCTGATAGGGTATATGAAAGTCAGTTAATATCTTCATATATATTTTTGTGGTTTGTTTAAATATTTTTGTTTGATGTTCTTCTAAAGATATATAACATTTAACATACGTAAAATCAGCCATGCGTTTTACATCAAAGAATGAAATTTCCTTGAAAGATTTCATCACAATGAATTTCGAAGAAATATTATTAAAGCTTCCATGACCGAGGCAATTGACATATTGACTTAAAACACGTTACAGTAATAATTGTATTTCCATTGGTTAAAGGTGAGCACTCTTACCCAGTGCAAGAGAGTCAAAATAACACACCGACCAGCTCGTGTTAATATGTAGCTTCTTAATGACATTTTTTGGGCTTATGAGCTCCACTTAAAGGTCACGCATTTGACAATTATACCAGCCCCAAATTCCTATGAACATGAACAGGTCTTCCTGTATTTATAACTGAAGCATGGAAAACGAACACCAAACAGAAATAACCAGTGAGATTCAGTAGTAACTAGTTTAACTTAACGCATCACTGACTGCATGCATTGCCTTTTAGAATGCCATTATATGCAACTGAGTTACTACAGCATAGACCAATACCCTTATGTTCAGTGAACACAGCTGCGGTAATGTAATGATCTGCTTTAGTTTAAACTTTTTCATATGATGGATCTATAAAGATACGATCCTAGAATAAATTCAGACATATTACTTTAATAAATTTTGAATTCTAGCCGCTAGAAAAACCTGAGTTTTTCTTAAACTAATCTGATTTTTATTAAAGAAACTTTGATAAGAATGAAAATCAACCCACAAAACTCAGTCTCTTTTATCGAGTAGGCGTAATTCGATAAGGCCTGGTTTGCATAACAATCAAACTAATCTAACTAGAATAGACTTTAGACCCTTGTCGGTCTGAAAAACTGACATTTATAAGGGGGAGAATACGTTTGAAACAGGACTGGCGTATAATTGAAGGTCAGATACCAATGGTGTTACACGTGCAAGATATAATATAATGTTAGGGCTAAGGTTAAGCTGGTCTGACTCCGCCCACGTGGCACACATTGACCAGTAAAAACGAAATACATTGAAATATCATAGTCAAGACTAGATAAGTTCCCAAATATAATTCCAGTTTTCAAATATTGAAGCTTTATAATGTGATAAAGGTCAGGAATATTCCTTAAAGCTGCATTGATAATCAATCGATGACACAGGGATAGCCTCGATGAAAATGTTTAATCTAGAATTGCAAAGATTATAGCCATTAAATTAAGCAGTTTCTTGAAATGTCCAGAGTTTCGTGACTGTCACCACCATATGCCTAAATGACAAATTCGTACCATATTAGAAACATGCGAGGAAATGTTTTACTATAATGGAGTATTATTGCATTTGTAGTATCTGTGAAAGCAAGATGTACAGTTGAACCGAATTAATTGTCAAAAATGTGATACATTGATCTTTTTTTTATTTGTTTTGGAGAAAAACATTATTCAACGTTGTTTGGATTCATACGTTCGTAATGTTGAGTTAAATATTAGTCCAACATTTTTAGAGTAAAAACAAAGGGAACCTGTAATTTAATACTATAGGCTACCAGCTGCAGCATGAGTACCATTACAGTCAGGTATAGAATTCTACTTCGTATGCGTGTGTAGTATACTCTAAGCACGAGTACTTGCTATCGCTGTTTCAGTCATTTATTTGTTTTATCGTCAATTGTATACAATGGGAACGGAAGTATCCTATAAAGTCTTAAAAAGACTTAACAAAGTAGGAGACTCCCTGGAAGAAAAGGAAAAAAAAATGTACAAAGATAAATAATATACATAAGGATGAAATATACAATAATATTATCCTGATGATGCTGAGATGGATACGTGAATAGATTATATAATACAAGTACGAGTTAATAAATTCCTTTTAAAATGTCTGGTGAATGTGTGTTTTGAAGGTATAAAATTCAATGTTTTTTTTTTATATATCATTACATATTTGTATTGCTCTATTACGTTATATGTTATTATGGTAAAAATTGCAATGAGCGTTGTCAGCTTGTCTTGTGTGATGGTAATGTAAGACTCTGTTACTACACATAAAGTCATTAAAAGTGACTGACAGTAATCCATTCCAGGCTTTGTAAGCAAAAGTAGCAACCTTGACTATTATAATATCACCAAGTTTTGATAAATTTAGGGACTTAAATATTCCACTAGTATGTTTAAGTTGTGGGGCGTTAGCAATGTGACGTATAGCTGTCTTTTGGAGAATATGTAGGCGGTCAATGTTAACATGAACCAGACCAAATAATACAGTAGGAAAGGTGTGGTAGAGCTAATGTTTGATAAAGCATTCTAAGGACATGATGTGGGAGGACATATTTCAGTTCAGATAATATACCAGTATTTTTAGCTACAATGTTACATACTAACGAAATATGGTTATTTCAAGAAAGTTTGCTATCAATGTTAACACCAAGAAACTTAGTATCAGTTACACATTTAATTATTTTACCGTCCATCGTAATATCCTTATCCCAAAGAAATGCTCTCCTTCTACTGAAAACAATATATTCAGTCTTATCAATATTAATACTTAATTTGTTTGCTGCGAACCAATCACATAACTTATTCAGTTCACAAGAGACAGTACTTTGGAGTGAAAGAAAATATTGGTGTCATCGGCAAATAAAGACTGTATGAGAGCGATGTTGGAGACATAGCAGATATCATTGACGTATATAATAAACAGCAAAGGAACTAATACAGAGCCCTCAGGCACACCACAGGCGATTTCACCAAATCCAGAATTTGAATTTTTTATGTAGCATATTGTAACCTATTTTTGACATAACTGTCTAGCCAATTAGGGTTGTTCCTCTGATTCCTTAGAAAGATAGTTTGGATAATAAAATGTAGTGGTTAATTGTGTCGAATGCTTTAAACAGGTCGAGGAAGACGCGGATGCAAGTGTTGTCATGATAGAGATCAGTGTAAAGTCTGCCAATAGCAACTGCCAGAGCAAATTCAGTAGAATGACCAGGGCGGAAACCATACTGTTGGTTATAAAGAATGTTGTACTTGCACATAAACCGTAAATACGATTGAACATTAACCGTTCAATAAGTTGTGAAAAACATGATAACAGTGATATAGGGCGATGCTTTTGTTAAAATCTCGTGTCACCTTTTTTGAAGATAGGTACTACTTATGCGACTTTGAGTTAATCATGAAATATGCCAGTATTAAAAGAGATATTACAGATGTGAGTGATGGGCTTGGTAATAAAATAAATAACATGTTTGATAATACCTAGCTTAAAAACATCGTAACCTGCTGCCTTATTTGATTTAAAGTTGGAGCTTGCTATTTTAATGAACTCAGCTTCAGTAACAGGATAACTGTGAATGACATGTGAATGACATGTGAATGAATTTTTCAGCAGTGTTCATACTTTTAATCTTACTTGCAAGTTCCTGGCCAAAGTTAAGAAAAAAAAATATTAAAATGATTTGCTACTTCTTTGTCGTCGTCACTAACTTGTTGATTGTTATCATTAAAGGCAGTGGGATAAGTGGAATGCTTATTTTGTCGGAGAATTTTCTTTATAGTTATCCATGTTTGGCCAATATTGTTTCTGCTGTTGTTAATCTTATTACAAAAGTATAATTTGTTTAAAAAACGAATAATCTTGTTAAGTTATTTGAGGTATATAGTATAGGTTGACCTACTGTCATTAGTATTGTTGTTTGGGTAGCGCCTATAGAGCTGATTTTTCCTCTTAATGGATTTTAAGATTCTATTAGTTATCCAAGGGTGTTTCTTTTTCCTCCTTATTGTTTTACTGATGTTATGCAATGGAAAACAGGCATTTTACGTTGAATTATATGAATTAAAGAAAGCATTATAAGAAGTGTTAGCGTCAGATTTAGTAAGCACCGCATCCCATGTTTTTACTTTTAATTTCAGAAATAAAACAAACAAATATTACTGCTCTTATTGCTATAATTACGGACTTGCAATGGGCTATACCTAACTGTACTCTGATTCACAGGGTCATGAAGCAAAATGGTCACTTATATTTGTAATAAGTATTGCAGATGTCATTAGAGCATCAACATTAGTTTAAATGTTGTCAATTATGGTGGCAGAAGATGGACTAACTACTAACTAGTTATTGTGGGATAAACCCAGCTCAAATGAATAAGGTTAAGAAAGTCAGTAGATATGCTAGCTTTAGAAAAATCAATATTAAAATCTCCCATAATATAGGATATGCTAAGGATAAGCTGCATATTACAATTGAAATCATTATTTAAACTGTTGGGATGTCTGTATACACAACCAACGATAAGCTTTTCGTTACTAGGTGTGTTCGTTTCAATGAACATTGCTTCCATAGAATTGTATAAAATAGACAAATCTGTACGGTGGTTTATATTAAAGTCATTCAGTAAAACCATTTATGGAAAAATCGTGATTTAACAAAGATATAAAGTAGTAATATCGGAAACATGTTTCTTTAAATTACGACTATTGTGATGAAGTAATGATACACACTTATGGGGTGGTGAGTGATAAAGAGAATCTATGCCATAGTACTTACAAGATTATTTTCGCTCATTACCTCAGTGGAATTAGTGTAAAAAGGCATAATGGCTAGTAGAAAGTAAAGTTTAATTGTCCAATAGTAATTTTAGTTAGTTTTTATGGCCTATTAGCAGTTCCTGTCTGCACTTTCTCCTAAGGGCGGAAATTGTAGGTTTCCTCGATCGCTGGTTGTGTGGTTTTCTTTTGTTGAGTAGTTAACTTCTACGGTACAGTGTAGACTTCATCGGTTGAAGCTGCTCTCTCGCCCGCTACACACAGAGAACACAGTTACTACTCTAAATTTCAAAGGTTTGTACCACAGTAAAAACTGGATCGTGCTATAAATCGGTAACATGTGCTATTAGGATTACAGGAAAAACTGAGGATATGTGTAATTCCAACAATCAAGTTGTTGGGATTTGCTGGGATTACACATATCCTCAGTTCTTACTGTAATCCTTATAGCACATGCTACCGACTTATCAGATTTGTCAGCCCGATCCAGTTTTTACTGTGGTACAAAACTTTAAGATTTACAGTTGTTACTATAATCTCTGTGTGAATCGGCTGGCTCTCTTCATTCTTGTGTTTTCTGTTGCCGAGGATCGAGTTCTCGGGGATTGGGAATTTGATGTTGTAGGAAGATTTTCTTTCTGCGTTTTATTATATTTATCTGCTGGTTTGGTCTGTTTGTTATTGCTATTTTCACTATGGCTTTGCTTTGGTAAATCTTCGCTTTCTGTGTCCACGACTATCAAAGTTTCACTTTCACCTGTGTCGAAGTTTGATCTAGTGGCCTGATCTGTCACTAGACTGTCTTTTCTGGTGTCTCCTTTAAGGTTAGGTTGTTTGTGAACTTCATCATTGTTCCCTTGATCGGATTCTCTTGTTGTCTCTTTGTCTTGCTGATCCTACATCGTCTCTTGCTCGTAATCTTCCTCATATTCAGTGCAGTTGAAGCTTTTGTTGCCAAAGCGATGACAGTTAAAGCACTCTGTTGATGGGAATCTTGATTTGGAGTGTCCCAGCTCATCACATTGTTTACATCTATAGTTTGGGCAGTTTCTCATTAGATGATCCTCTCCAAAGCAATTTTTGCAAACCCTACTTTGGCCATTGTGTTTGAGTCTTATATGAATGCCGCCAATAACAACAGGTACACTTTATACCATGCTTGATAATTCAAGCCGCACAAATCGTGTCCCGTTTTGGATGTTTGGAAAATCCCTGTAGAATTTATGGGTCCATTCAGATCGAATTTTTGCACTCAAGTTCTGTTTATTTGTCGGTTAGTTCAGAATCATCAATAAAAATAGAGACGTTGAATTAACTTACAGTCACTTTATGTTTCGTTACACCCATCACGACGCAATGCTCTTTGAAATTCCCAATTTGTAAACCCGACTCCTGTAACAAATCAGCATCCTTCACGTTTTAAGTTTGACAATCCATTGCCCAGAAACTTTAAAACCGCCGATAATGTTCTTCCTTCCGACGTCACTTGAGATAGCATTTATCACATCAATAGCGTTAAACTAGTAATCTACTATTTTTATGCTATTCTCCTTCAGGTTGTTACTTTTTTGCCGTTGCTCCATACTAACAGGTGAACGTTGGCTAGAATGAGCATAACTCATATCTGTAGTGAAGGGCTGACTTGCACCGAAAGAAGCAGCCGCCTCCAATTCTGTGAAACAGTTTCGTCCCAAAATGTCTTGCAAATTCAATTTACCAAGCAATTAAATAAAATGAGCCGTTTGTGCAATCCAGTAACTAGCAGTTCTCCAATTTCGATAATTTCAGCAATCAAGGCGGAAAATCGTACATTTTTAAGAGACATAAATTGTACATGTTCGCCGGTCACGAACACTTGCGAACAGTGACACAAATCAAATAAGGAATGTTGGTAAGAAAAAGAGTATGTGTATGGAACTTTATCGAGGAGAATGTGTGAAATAAAATCATCATTCATGTAAGAAGCAACAATATGTACAGGAGGGAGGGTGGAGGGGGGATAATGGGGCATTTATTGTTAACTCCATAAAAACCTCCAACATGAATTTTGAATAAATTAGATTTTGGTGTTGAAATTGATCTTTTTCCACTATTTTAATGATAGAAAGTGTCCTATTGTTATGTAAAATGTGCATGAGGGGGATTGCTGAAGTACAAAAACGTAGGAAACATTGCCGGAGCAGCAAAGGTCTTGTATTCATCATGTATGGAGATTACAACGTATTGCTACAACAGCCAAACGAGCTAACATGGAGAGTGCCTTTACATGACGTGGACGTTATTTGATACATTTTCATAACGTAGTTCTTTATCGGTGCATGGGCATAGATAATTCATATCATTTTTCATGTCTCACTTCCAGTCATGATATAGTATTATTTTACGGTTGAAAATTTTCCGATGTAAAGGAAGACCTGCTGAATGAAATGAAACTCATTGCAGAGCTCGGTGATCATATGAACATCGTCTGTCTTCTTGCGTATTGCTCTATGACCGAAACGTACTACCTTATAACAGAGTTAGTGCAGTACGGGGACTTGCTGGGATTTTTAAGGAAGTGCAGAAAGATAAGCTCAACATTTTTGTATGATAGATGTCGCTGGATGCAATTTAAGAAACCAAATAAATATAATTGTACACAGAATATTATATTGACTTAAGTGTCATGGAAAGGTACTTAGAAAAATACTCTAACTGTTTCCCCTCCCCCACACCCTTTTGTATCAATTATTTGTACAATTGATATATATATATATATATATATATATATATATATATATCTTACATGAACACGTGTGAAGAAAAGGGAGGACGACCGGGGGCGGGGGGGGGGGGAATGCCATACCCAAAACGTTCGGTAGCGGAAATGTTTTTACATTAAAATGTCGGAGAAGAGTTCAGAATACTCCTTCCGACCCACTACGATATCACGTGCGGGATCCAAAATGTTGTTTCAACCAGACAGAAGTTCACAAATATTCTTTAACAATAAATACCTAATTTATAGTCTCGATATGCCTCAAAATTAGCAACTTGCCATCGTTCAACTTTTGTAAAGGCCGCCATTTATGAAAGTAGGCGTCAACAACCCAATGGCCACACCCTTCCTTATAAATCATGGACACCGCTCTATATTACCTTTTCCACCAAGGTTCATACTCGTTCCGCCCTAAAACAATCGGGGGAGGGGGGGGGGTCAAATGATCCCTCACTCCATCCTTTGAAATCCTGCAGTGACTTTCCAGTTCCGTTCTGAAGATGTAACTGTGCAATATTGAATTGCTATATTTTATGTCTGCACTACGTCAATTTAAAAATTATAAGAAAAGTAACATTCAACTCCAAATACTTTGGACAGTAATCCTTTCAAACAATGCATCAAAATTGATATTACATATCTTAAAGTTACTAATGTATTTTTACCCCTCTCAATTTCAACTCAGTTAGAAAATTTGGAGGAAGATCTTATATACTCAGTAGGACGGAATCAACTATTAATAATTGCTCGTGACGTTGCCAAAGGAATAGTAAGGGCAAAAATACCGTTCTAATAGCACATGCTACCGATTTACAGTACGATCCAGTGTTTACTTGGGTACAAAACGTTAAGATTTACAGTAGTAACTGTGTTCTCTGTGTGTATCGGGTAATTTACTCCAGAACACGATGTGACTGTGTTCATCAGAACAGAAATGTATAGTTTCTTCCGCAGTTTTCATTGCATATATATATATATACATTAGATGTCCATTAGCATATGTTTTTTTTTTTTGTTTTTTTTGTTTGTACAGGACTACCTTTTTTGGAAAAGTGGCGTCATCACTGCTGTGAGTTTTCTGGGAGCAACTCCAATCAGGAGTTCTCCAAAGGATTTGTTAGAAAAGTACCTTTCCTGATTGGGTACTGTATCCTCGCTCCAATTTGGCCCCTCCCTCTAAATAGACAAACAAATTGCTAGGAAAGCCATGTGGCTGCAGAGCCTTTACCCTCCAAACCATTAGGATGTAGATTTAGTGAGATTGTAGGAGCAGACTTGGATCCCAAGTTAAAAAAAGAGAATTGTTTCATCTCTACGTCCGCACGGATTACAGCGGGAGTTTTCGTTTTCTTCATGTGCGATAACACATTATAAGTGCCTACAATGCGGTGCAGAAAACGGAATTGAAAATAAATTATCTTAGTTTCTCTGAAGGTTTTAAAAGGAGATTGGAAAATCACTTGCTATTGGTTTTCACTAAAATCAAAATTAACTTTCCATTTAACAATCGACCTAGGACTCTTGATCGCCTGTGAAATAAGTTGCTTATAAATACACTTCGACAGATGTACGTTGTGATGAGTCGCATTTAACGATGAGGTATCATTTCCAATGTGAGCTTGATTCAATGACTTTCTCCAGTTAACTGGGATGGCATTAAAATCCCATAATAAACAGTGAAAGGGCAGTTAATGTGGTACTTTTCTCTGAAGTCTGATAAAAAGTTGCAGTCTCAACCAAATAACTCCCATAAAAAATATTCATTGCGAGAAATGGTGAAACTTGCAAACCTGGATCTGAGATATATTTACATTTCTTTTTTATCCTCTGAGTCATTCTCTAGTCTTTTGGAACAATATTTCAAGATTAAACCTGAAAGAACCCCAGCTATTAAAGGAGGTCGATCTGAACTCGAACTGTCTGAACACTATAACAATTGAGACTAACTTCCTTAAATTCAATGATCTCTCTTGTAATCTGTTTACCAACGTTCCTATTTTGAACTGCACCCATATGTCAAACATGTGTATTGAAGGTAACCATTTTGATTGCAGCGATGGATTCTTGTTACTTATTTCGGTTCTACATCGCCGGCAGATTTGGTAAGATTTTATCCAAATACAGGATTCCTCGTGCAGAGTTATAAAGATACTTAATTGAATGATCAATACAAAATAAACATTGTAAGTGACATGCTAAGAAAAATAGATTGATTCGTTTACGATTTTACAATTGATTACATACGACATATTATGTGTATTGCCAGTGGTACATTCTTATCCTGTGCTGAACACCTGCCAACAACATTATTATAAATTATTTTGTTAGCATAGGTGCTCTTAACGTCGAGATGGTTGCATTCACGTTAATTATGACTTATATTTTCAGCTGTGTGCTCAGGAGATCCTCATATGCTCACCCTTGACGGCAATTTGTATACATTCAATGGCTGGGGAGAATTTCTAATGATTATAGTTGGAGACGGCGACGTAATGCTTCAAGCCATAAGCCTTCCAATAGCCAGTTAGTTACTTTCTTCAGAAATATATCCATGAACTGGTTAACAACATCCTCTATTTGGTTCTTTGGCTAACATAATCTTCCTTATCTGTTAAATACATTTTAGGTAATATAATCGCATTAATACTCAGTACTGCGCCAAAGGTTACTTTATCATCGTTAACGCAGAGTTATTTGTAAAAATGAGAGGGGAAAAAAGGATGATCGTTCGATATAAGGCTTACGTTTTTTATTCACCATTTGATGATCTTTATATCAGATCACTGCAGATGATTTTCTGACAGCTGTACTAGTGACGTCATAATGTTTTTCATGTTTTACTAGAGAAATATTCAAGGGCGTAGGAACCGGGGGGGGGCTGGGGGCGCCAGCCCCCCCAGTGAAAAATGTGGAGGGGCGGAAGTATCATTCCGCCCCCCCTCCCGCTTCGCAAGTCAGAAAACCCCTTTTTCATTTCCAAATGAGAAAAAAAATCTCATTTGGAGCACCAAATTGCATCTAAGGCCAGGTGAAAATACAAATTAAGTTTACAAAATGGAGTGAGTGTTGAAGTGTGCTATATTGCACCAAATTGCATCTGAGGCCACCTGGAAATGCAAAAAATTCCAAAGGGGAGGGGGACACCCCCTCCCCTTAGACCCCTCCCCAGGCCGGCCATCAGTCTTCAGCCCCCCCCCCCTACTCAAAAGTACCTTCCTACGCCACTGGAAATATTCATCTACTTTGCTCTAAGCTGTCATTTCTCTACCTAAAGAAGCTTTTCACAAGGCAATCACAATGTCAATCAACCAACGAACTGTTTCTTATTGCTTTCTACGAAGTCGGAGTAGGGCAAGGCACCGTTATCAAGGCAGTGGCTGCTTGTGTCAAAGGCAGCGATGGGCTGCAAGTGGAAGTTGCAACTGGCGGAGATCTAATAGCGTAGGTGAGAAACAGTTTAACTGCAGATGAAGAATGGGAACTGGTCAATTTTGCAAACCGCCATGAATTAACTTACAACGATAAGACCACGACTCATGAGACCAAATCTATGGTTAACACTGATCAATAATGTAGTAGATTCATAGTTTCATATTAATTGTTTGTCATCACACCAAACGGCTGAACCTCCCAGCCTACGCTATGGTGATATACGTCACCAAGCTTCATTCATTCTTGTATATATCTAATCACTTGCCTTACAGTTATCCTATTGAATAGACATGTGCTTAAACCAGCTACCTCAGTGTTATTGTATTTTCTTGTGGTTCTAGAGTCACCACAAATCACACAATCAAACACAGGCAATCAACGAGGTCGTTTATTTGGATCAATGCCTATAAAATTATCTATTGTTTTTCTAATTACAATATCTCTGTTAGAACTATTGATCATGTAGATCACAGGGCCCCGCGAAGGAATTCCATCACTTTTCGTCGTTGAAATATTTGTATTATACATTGTAAGCAACTGACTTTATTCCAGACTGTCTTGCCTTACGTAACCTTTAATGTTCTACGTTATCGGAGAGGAATCCCCTGAGATCGACTTAGATCATGCAATTAGTAATATGTATCCTCCCTCACAGGATGTTTTTTAGGTGACATTTCAAGAGCTAAAGGTGATATTGAAATGTAACCATGACTCATATTAACTCCATTTACCACAGGTATATAAAAAGGAAAGGTGAATTTTGTGCCTACTATTACCTTAATGGAAGTTATCGATAAAATGTATTTGGATCATTTTGAACATGACCAAATTCTAAACACATATGAAACAATTCATGTTTCCTTTTCTTTTGCAGGATTTGTGATTACACGTCGTAGCAATGGATTTTTTTTTGACTCGACAAACAGTATTTCGATTGCTTATGATTTTGGTTTAGGGCTCTACTTTAGTGGCAACACAGGACATCCAAGGTGTAATATCGATTGCGTCCACAGGGTGGCAACCCATCGGTACAACAGCAAATGGTCTCCTCTGCGTATGGAATGATGACAGTTCAGATGATTTCACAGCGAGAGATAACACCCGTCTACCCTGTGGGGAGCACTACTGAAGATATGCATTCGTTTGGTATTTCATGTAAGACTACTTCTACAAATTAAACAGTAGAAAAGTAATTAAAGGTTTCAACTTAGCACGATGAAGGAAACTAAAATTCGACTACAAAGACGATGTTGACGATACCGAAGATGAAGATTGTATATGTAACGATGTAAATCCGGAGCAAAGACGTGTTTTAGAGCCAAAGTCACCGTAGAGGCTTGACATTTGGGTCGTATTGAAGCCTTCAATTGAATTGTTGCAATTGTGAAGATGACGACCGACCCATGTACCTTTTTCTTCTGGTGTGTAAGATAGAAATACCTGTGGTTATTTTAGGCAGTGCCAGATTACCGCATAGGTAGATGAAGCTTAGTGCCCCTGTTACAACTCGTTCTGGGATAACCCCCTCAGGTATTTTATTGATTACTTTACGTGTTTAGTTAATTGCATGCTAATTTTTTAGCCATGGTTTTGTGTATCCTTAAGCATTACGTAATCATTTATTGTTAACGAGTATCGGAATTCCGTCGGCATGAGGTATCAATAGAGCAGTAAAGCCACGTGCTCTCTCTTTTCAATCTCGGTCTTGAACCGGAAACAAGCAAAACCGTAAGTTGCTTTTGTTTAATTATGAAATGGCAAAAGAGGCAGGGAAGAGGCTAAATTAAGCTTGAACGAGGAAAGAAAGAGAACGTGAAACTAAGAAAAGGAAAAGGCCGACGCTCGTATAGAAAGAAGGAATATTCATTGTGTTTACCATAAACGTTGACAGAACCCTCAGCAAAACATATACTAGGACCATAAGAAAGAATGCCCTATGAAGTATAGACGTGAAAGTTTAATAGAATATATATAGAAATTGATGACTTTTTTGTTCTATGTAACCGATATTAATTTTATTGTTGTTGTTAATAATTATACTGAACATTTGAAACGCATATACTCTCTCTGTCCGTCTTTACGCCGTTGTCGACTGCTCTCTTGAAAAGAATCCGCGACAGCCACAAATGACAAGGGTCGTCAGGCTAAGCTTAAAAATATTGCATTTTCGGATTGTGTCTTTATAATAAGGGGTGCATAAGATTGCAGAGGGCGTTTATCTTGGTGAGTTTGAATTGATATGTGAATATTATATTAAATGGAAAACCTGTCCGGGTTAAAAGCAACTTACAGTGTCATCAATAAAAAACTATTTGACAAGGTCGAAACTGTTCGTTAATACGTTTGGATAAACATACCTGTATGAAAACTGCTTGTATGAGCGTACATTATTTATATTTTCATATGACTGTGATATTTTAGGAGCGATTCGGCGTAACGATTTACACGATATTTAGGCCTTACCCCTTTCTGCTAGGTTTAGGCTGCAGGTGCCTTCAGCTTATTTTGTATTGGAAGTATAGTGGTCATGCTATCCTAGCTATAACAGATCATTGATTAAGGGTATGTTTGGAATACTGTGTATTTTGTTATTGTCACGTTTTACATTGTAGGGGCAATCAACACGGCAGAATCATGTTTCTACTATCGTTCTGGACAAACTAACGCATATTTTACGAACTTGGAAACACACCATCACCTGGGCCACCCTCGAATCATTCGGTCACACCTAAAATGCTTGATGCAGTCTGTGGTAGAAATTTTGCTTGTGAATTTGATTACTTAGTAACGGGAGACAGTAAATTTGCCACTTTAATCCTCTTGGCTATAGAAGGGGCTTTGAATGTTCTCGCAGTAAACGAATCAGTTGGAAGTTAACACAAAGAGATACAATGATAAGATTATTTAACAATTAATTTCATCTGATTTGCTTACTGTTAACCATCAGGGTGGAAGCTAAAAGCAAGAAAAATAATCAGTATTCATTTATGTTTATCCGTTTGCTACCAACGGACGAACGTGTGACAAGAACAGCTAATGTAGGCCACACTGTGAAACTACATGTGACGCAGGTGCCGCAAGAATGATAAGGTGGCTGGTGAATGGAAAGAAGATGCCACAGTGGAATGATCTGACTTGGGTAATATTGAAGGAAGTGTCAATGATAGATCAAAAACTTTACGAGATAATCCAACGGGGGCGCCGAATGCGTGGGTTGCATACATTTATTCAACTTTATGTACACGAGGTAACTTTCATTGTACGTGCAAACGTTTTATGATTCCTCATAAATAGGATCAGGTTGCACCCAACGCTGCAGCGGTCATATCTGTGATCAGCAAAATGGAATCTGGTAAAAGAAACCTTGGTTCTATATACCTGTCATGATTAAATGGCACAGTATTGTGAATGCCGTTTGGCTAGGTTCTCACTTACTCATTTTGCGATTGTATATTTGCGTGCTATGCTACTTCTACAAGTAATATAAATGTTAATAAGTAAAGTCAAAAATAAATCAGTAACAACAAAACTACTTTTCAACATATATTGCCAAGAACGTCGTCAATGTAAACATCAACATCGGCAACACTAACATTTCTCCATCAAAGGAAGTTCGTAATCTCGGTGTGCTAAATTGATAGTTGTCTTGCCACCTACATTGATTGATTTTTCATGTATGTTTAAGGTTATCTTTCCATTGTATTAACTTGTGTAACTTTAATCATGTGTTTATTGTGTAGTTTTTAAAGATTTATTCTACTTTTGTAAAGCGCAATGATGCCGCAAATTTGGTTCTAGAGCATTCTCAATTTTTGGATCAAAGCTTTGGATCTTTTACTTCCTATCCTTGTCCGTATTGACAACATTGATATATTCAAATGTCACGTAAAGCATATGTTCTCCTTTATTAGAGGTGGGTTTCATAATTAGGTTAATTTGTTACCTTTTGTCTTGTCCGTGTTTGCTTTTATACCCCACCATAATCCCTTCTACAGCTTCTATCCCTATTACAGCATCTATCTTTCAAGCAATATCAATATTGTCCAACTTATCTATGATCTCAGTTCCAATTTATGATCATCGATTTGTTTTCATTTAGACAGATACTCATAATTCGTTGAATTTTTCTCCTTTATTGTTACTGGTTTTTTTATATGGGTTACAATTACGTGTAAAATTATGGGTCAAAATTATGATTTGAAATACATATACAATACAGATGAAAATCAGTGTAGTCTACTGTTTGCTTTTTGGAAGTAAGAGTACTTTATGCTGTTAATGTTATTGTAGCAAATGTCAGTGTTTTAGTGAAGTATATGTTGTTTGATGGCATTACACTGGCTACGTAAAAATACAGTAGGGTTCACTATTCTCAGCAGTTAGTGTCAATAGTCATCACTTGCATAAATCAACATTTGGTTTACCGATGAAGCGTGGTGTGTATAGGGGGTGGGGGGGGGGTAGGACTTGTTCTCTATCCCCCTAAGTGTTCCCGGGGCTTTTTGGCATTTTAGCACATTTCTCATGCACGGAAACGTTCGGTTCTCGAATGGAAGTGCGGTGGATATACAACATATGCCATCATCATATATCTTCCTACGGATGCGCGGTATATATTTATATATATATATATTATATTGAAACAGATTTAGTGGTTACACCTTCTTAAAAGAGCCTCAGTCGGCCAATTCGACCGAATCGTTCAGGATATTTTAAAAGGTTTCATCAAGATTCAAAACGACCTGTTTGTCATTCGAATTCAAATTTTAAGCCGGTCACAAGTCGCCTTTCAAATGTTAACAGCACAAATAATTGTAATTGGTGTTTGCTTACCACCGACAGGTCTATTTTAAACCAATCAAATCCAAATTAAAGAATAAACGAACCGCATGACTGAGCTCTGTATTTATTGAACGAGCTATATACGTATATTTATATATATGTGTATAAGAAACTGATCTTTCAGAATGTCACTGAAACTTCCGTGCACCTGTGCCCTATAGTCGCATTTGAAAAAGGAAGTAGGACCACGGAAAGTGCGAAAGGTAGGAGACTTAATAAAAAATATATTGAAATATATGTCTTAATGATTTTCTTAGGATATATCTTTTACAAACTTATCTTCATTCTAATGATTGCAATGTGTACTTAAAGGAACACCAGACCAATATTTCGTCTATGCCTTTATATAAATTATATCGCCCTTTTTTAATATGTCCAACTGCTCACACCCACCCTCCCCATTTCTTATGTAGCCCTCTTTCCCAGACGTATTTGCATCTTTTTCATAGTAGATTACATAGTAGATTACATAGTCGATTACATAGTCGATTAGGGATGCACCGGATCCAAATTTTTGGAACCGGCCAGAACCGGATTTTGCCGGATAGTACATGAAATCCGGTCGGATAAAATCCGGCCGGAACCGGATTTTTTCATTACACAAAAGAAAATCATTAATACGAAGTAGAAGTATGAAACAAGGAGCAAATCTTAGGTGAGGTATACGCATATTACAAAGAAGATGAAATTAAGACCCATTTATGAGGCTAAATATGACTTGAAGCACTTGGTGTAATCTACATCCTTTAATAAAATAACTACAATATAATTGTTGAAAAGCTTGATACAGTATGTAAATTTGTTGCTGGAAAAATACTGCATACTACCTATGAAGTTTGTTTTAAAACGAGAAGCTACATTTCACAAATCTCATACTTTATACTGAATAAAAAGATTATTTAATTGTCGTAATAACACTACTATCTGTATTTAGAATTGCCTTTTATTATTCATTATTTGGTAACAAATTTTAAGCACAATATTAAACTGATGAAGGTTGCAAGAAACGATTTCACTGCAAACTGTATTTGTTGTATATAGCTTCATATTATTACAGTACCTGTAGTTGTATTATTTTGATTGATCTTTAAGAAACAGTGGGTTAGACCATTGAGAAAATTAAATTAAACAGGTTAAACCTAATTTTTCCTTACTGTGAATATTTTTATTAATTTTTGGAAATAGTTTACATTGATTAAGTTAATACCAACACCTTTTTAAGGAATAATTCAGGCCAGATTTTGAAAAAGATCCGGCCGAATTTTGAAAAATATCCGGCCGGAACCGGATAATTGCTCACTATCCGGCCGGATAGTCCGACCGGACCGGATATCCGGTGCATCCCTATAGTCGATTACATAGTCGATTACATAGTCGATTACATAGTCGTTTAGTAGACAGTAGATTAATAGATAGTAGAGTACATAGTTTATTGCATAGTAGATTACATGCGGCATGTAGCTTTTAGAGCCGCGTGAATGAATTCATGGGAATAGGCTCTAATGATGGAAGCAGTACTTACATGCTTCTATATGCCCTTATTGATCCACATACTGGTATAGGTAACCCTCAATTCACCCAGTGCATATAGTTTTTCTCATTATTTTGGCTATTTTCACGCAATCTTTCATCTAACTGTGCATAAAATATGACCTTAGACATGTTCTTAGTGTTGATACGTTATAGTCCAAGAGAGAGAGAGAGAGAGAGAGGTGGGTGGAGGTGGAGAGAGAGAAAATGAAAACAAAATGGTAATAATACTGTTTGATAACGAATGGTCCTTTGAAAGCCAAGTTTTGTTGTCGGCAGTGCATGCCTAAAATGTTTAACCTCAGTATGCATTCAATGTCGATGTTCTCAGCAACTCTTTTTTTGTTTTTGTTTTTTGTTGATGTACTCATAATCACACAATCACAACGATGTACTTTTTTGTCATGAGTTTGTTTACGTCACAGTGTCGAGCGAATGAATACAAACAGATCCTTTGTTTCAGTATAAAACGTAACCAAACATTACTCGGATGTATTCGCGACAATATGTTTTGAATCCTTTATTTTCATAACCGTACATTTGGCTATATGTGTGGGCAGGGAGGTTCTGTCGTTTGTCACAATGTTGTACGTTTACCACTAGCATTGATTTGGCCACAACCAGCGTGTTTGCCACAAACCGTGTGTTTGCCACAACCAGTGTGTTTGCCACAAACCGTGTGTTTGCCACAAGCCGTGTGTTTTTCACAAGCCGTGTGTTTGCCACAAGCCGTGTGTTTGCCACAAGCTGTGTGTTTGCCACAAACCGTGTGTTTGCCAAACTCCGTGTGATTTCCACAAGCCATGTGTTTGCCACAAGCAGTGTGTTCGCCACAAGCCGTGTGTTTGCCAAAATCCGTGTGTTTGCCACAAGTCGTGTGTTTGCCACAAGCCGTGTGTTTGCCATAAACCGTGCGTTTGCCAAAAGCAGTGCGTTTGCCACAAGCCATGACATGAGCATTCCAGTTTGCCTCAAAAGCACTGATTTTTTTGCCGCAGGCATTGATTTTTCTACAAGCTATGGATGTGCCACAACTAGTGAATTGTCAAAAGATTCACACGGAGATTGCAGTAACTTTACTGTATTTTTTAAAGTGTTGTACCTAAGTAATAACTGGATTGTGCTGATAATTCTGATACATCGGTAGCAAATGCTACTAGGATTACAGTAATTACTGAGAGTATGTGTAATCCCCAAAATGCATGAAACTGGATTTGTTGGGATTACACATATCCTCAGTTCTTACTGTAAACATAATAGCACACGCTACCGATTAATAGCACGATCCAGCTTCTTCTGTGATACAAAACTTTAAGATTTAAAGTAAATACTGTGGTCTCTGTGCGCATCGGGTGGCATTTTCCACATTCAACGAGTACTTGATAAGAGTATTAGCTATAGATAATTCGGGAGAATGAGTCTAATTCTCCGAAAGCAGGCTGTAGCCCCTTCGTAAGTCAAATATATAAAAGTGAATCATTCAATTTCAAAGTCTAGTTTTCGTCCGTTATTACATTGGACAAATATATTGGTTCTAAGAACGTCAATAAATATTGACAAAGAAAAAGAAAGGCCCAGCTCCGTGAAGGGTTGCATCAGTTCCGACCAATACGCTACAACTTCATCACCATATGAAGTCCCAATCGCCCACGAATTTATAAAGATAACAGTCTAGATAGAAATTTATCGGGAGGGGGTAAACCGTTATTAAGGGGTTCATTGTTATATTATATATATATATATATATATATATATATATATATATATATATATATATATATATATATATATATATATATATATTTATATATATATATATATATATGTATATATATGTATATATATATGTATGTATGTATATATATATATATATATATATATATATATATATATATATATATATATATATATATATATATATATATATATATATATATATATATATATATATATATATATATATATATATATATATATATATATATCCTCAACCGGAGTCCCACCCAAAGTAACCTAAGCGTCATGCAAGTAAAGGGCTTGTTCTAGAATAAAGGCTAATTTCCAAACGACCTATGTATGCACTTTTCACCGTCAAACTCCACTTAATTCAAGTAGTTTTTTTTACATGGTTTGGGCTACTCCCTACCGAATCAAGGCCTTAATCTAACAAAACCAACAAGATAGTATTGTTGACGGTACTCTGTTTTTCGTCTGAGATAATACTGAACAGTTAACGAGGGAGGAGGGAAAATATTGTAGACAACAAAGCACTTTTCAGTCTCCAGCATATTTTCTTCAGAATTAGCAATTTGGCTAACCCTGTTTTTAACAATGCCATTTTCAGCTTCTATATATGTCATACAATTACTGGATAAAAGCCTGCCTGGATGAAAAGGAACACTGTGAAGTGTTTAACTTCCTTTTGAATATAATTCGTGATGAACTAAAATGACAAGAACAATGGTAACCAACTTTTCAAAAGCTGTCCGATCACACCTGCGCTTATGCAAGTAAAGAGAACACCGTTTTATGATGATGCCATACGTAACGTGTTGTAAAGATAATTTTAAAGGAAGGCCAAACACTACTCACTTGACCGAAAGGTGCCTAAAAGGTAATTCCCCATGTTATTGGGGCAACCTTTTAAGCATTTTGCTTACTTCCTTTATTCGTTTATTTTTTATATCTTTTCCCGTAAAACACAATTCACGACACAATAATAATAATAATACATAATTTTTATATAGCGCCAAACAAACAGTTATATAATTCTCGTAACGCTTAACAAAATAATAGCAATTATAACATATATGCATTGGTGAGATACGTTTTTAGTGCTGATTTAAAACTGTTTACAGTATTACATATTTTTATATGTTCTTGAAGTGAGTTCCACAGGCACGGTGCACTGGATGTGAACGTTCTCAAACCGTAAGTCTGTGTTTTTACTCTAGGCATGAGTAACATCAGTGATGAATTAGAGCGAAGTGAGCGTGTGGATGATGGTCGGAACTGAAACAAGTTGGTGAGGTAGCTTGGTCCTACATTGTGCATACATTTGAACACCATCGGAAGTAGTTTGTAGTTGATTCGTTCACGTATCGGGAGCCAGTGGAGTTCGATCATGGTAGTGGTAATGTGATCATACTTCCGAGTTCAATATAGTAACGAGACGTGCGGCGGTGTTTAGTACGCGTTGTAGTCTGTCAATTTTACAGCCTATTTATCCATGCAGAATACTATTGCAGTAGTCGAGCTTCGACGTAACGAATGCATGGACTAGCATTATACATGAATCTCAGTCGAGGTACTTTCTGATGTGACCAATGTACCGGATACTAGACAGGGCGCTTCGGCAAACGTGTTGAATAAGTCGATCCATTGTCATGTGATTATCAAAAATGACACCAAGATTGCGGAGATGATCAGTGTAGTTGATACTGGTGTCACCGACGGAGACGAGGGGAATGGTGTGTGTTGGCCTAAACCGAGACGATATATGTATCACTTCTGTATTACTATCATTGAGTTTCAATTTGTTTGCTAACATCCAACTTCTTATATCTGACAAACAGTTGTCCAGACGTTGTAATTCTGAGGAGTGATTGCCACCAAAGCTTATATATAGCTGGCTGTCGTCGGCATAACACAGGTGCGTATCCAGGGGGGGGGCGTTGGGGGCGCGCGCCCCCCGGGTAAGGAAAAGAGGAGAGAAAAAAAAGAGAAGAAAAAAGGGAAAAGGAGGGGAAAAAAGAAAAGGAGGAGAGGAAGGAAGGGAAAAGAAAAAGAAAAAAGAGAGAAAAAGGAGAAAAGGAGGGAGTAGAAGATAGCCAAGACCTCGGGAAGAGAAAGATCCCTATTATATACACAGGGTAGCCAGTGACAGAAAAAGGATTACGGAGGGGGTGTGCGCCTCACCCTACCCCTTACCCCGACAACTCCATTTTTGACGTTTCCGTTTTTCCTCTCTCACTAATGTACTTGAACTCGACCGAGTCGTCGGGGAACATAACGCATTTCGGGAAGGGGGCGACCGCCCCCCCCCCCGAGCAAATTTTCTTTATGACATCGCTAGTAATTTCAAAATAGACAATGCTTAGATGCAACTTACAAGGCCTGGGAAGTGTCATTTCCAGCGATCTGGGCGGCATTTTCGGCCAAAATTTTTCTTGTACGCTTCGCGCCAACTCATGGTGGCGCTTCGCTTAGATAGTTTGCCTACAGGCTTCGCCCTCCCTTGGCAATTACTCGCTACACGCCTGTTCGAATTTGTAAAGCAAAGAGCAGATATAACATCATATCAATGAGCATTGAAATGCATGTTCCACGATGTACAGCCTCAAAAACTGTCAATGTGTGTAGTCAAAGGCGTAGGAGCCAGATTGGATTTGGGGGCGGTAATGACTTGCCCGAAAAAAAAGCAAAAATTTTTCGCGCGCAAAGCGCGCATTCAACATATTGATGCCAATATCGTATAGGCAAGATCGGTCATTACATTGTATGGCATCGTCTACCTTACGGTCCGTCAAAGTTGCACAGTATACCGCCGGATGCTAATGTAAACAACCAAATGTCTTATGTAGATCAGGAGAAAAACCATACAGATCCATTTAGTCAAAACTCTCTTTTACAGTAGTAATGTCGGCCAAGCTTACAACTTTATTTCAATTACCAAGGAGATCATTTTAAGCTATTCATTGCTATTTATTTTTCTTTCAGTAGGTGCCCAAAAAAAATGGGAAAACAATTGGGGGGGGGGGCTGCAGCCCCCGCCTCCTACGGGACCTACGCCTATGAGTGAAGTGTTCGGTTTCGATATACCTCATATCGGAAATATCTCCTATTTTTCTGTTCCTTCAACCAAGTTTTGTAAAAGCCATTATAAGAGGTTGCAATATTTCTACACCAAGAAATTAACTGTGTCGGAATTTTCCAAAATTTCCTCACCAACATTCTTCATTTTCCTCTACTCGTTCAATTTTGACCTGTCTGTTAGGGGTTCAAGGAGGTTTTTCTATATTGGTTGTCTATAGATTAAATTTTCTGCAACATTATGGGTATGTTTTCAAGTGATTTTATTCACGAGAAAAGTGAATTTTCAAATTCTCAACAAGTAATGGGCTTAAAACCTTGAAAAGTGGGGCTTTCGGATATTGTGGGCCGTGACGTAGAATAACCTACAAAAGCAATGATCCATAGGACATGCAATCAGGTCGAACATGATGTGTGACTGGTGACAATCTTCAAAAGGTTATGAATGGAAAAAACTTTTGGGAAATACTTGGTTCTCAGGCAAAAGTGTACATCTGGTTGCTCATTTTCAAGCCCGAGAAGTGCCATTTCCGGTGATCTGGGGGGTATCAAAACCAAAAATTTTCTTGTACGCTCCGCGCCAACCGATGGTGGCGCTCCGCTTAGATAGTAATTCGCGCCCCCCGGGTTAGAAAATCCTGGATACGCGCCTGTAACACATGTAAGTAAGTTAGTGTCGGCGCATGATATCACCAAGGGGCCCATGTATAAACTGAACAATGTCGGACCCAATACAGATCCCTGTGGTACGCCCCACTCTACGCCCCACAAAGTGAGCCCTTAACCTATTATTGATTTATCGTTACGAAATTAGGGTAAAAATTAGATAAATTGCTAAGTCAAAGCTTCGACTTACATCTTTTTTTTTATGATATTTTTCTTTAAACCAAAATTTTAACTGTTCATATCGAAAGTTTTACTTTTGATCTCATCATTTACAAGGCAAGGTCTCAACGGTATTATATATAGACGTCAGCCGAGTCCTATACTAAAACCTACTTCTTCCTCACATGTGTTCCCTTCGCGCCAGTAGTTACCTTGAGCGAGAGAGATTAAACTTAGATGCTGGCTGTATATAACGCTTAATGAAGTTTATACTGGAAGCTTATCTTGAACAGTAAACAGTTTAATATGTAAACATGTGTAAGAAAAAAACAATTCATTGCTTACACTTGAAAGTATTTCGCATATCACAGGAGCTTGTCAGACAATAGAGAACGTTAATTAAACTATAACTGAATACACAAAATTGAAATATTGATTTGTTTGCAGACCTTATAGTGTTATCGTTCGATCTCGTATTTCTTTAGAAGTCTATCTTTACTTATCGAGAAATTAACATGTATTCATCTGCGGATGATCCATTAAAATGGCTGGATCCCTTATACTAACATACAGACCAAGATTTAGACAGTGCCAACCTTACAAAAACACTAAATTTGAGTG
This sequence comes from Apostichopus japonicus, assembly GCF_037975245.1. NCBI lineage: Eukaryota > Metazoa > Echinodermata > Holothuroidea > Aspidochirotida > Stichopodidae > Apostichopus > Apostichopus japonicus. Next base: position 8,768,079 of record NC_092579.1, read on the forward strand.
TTGGAGCACAAAAGATTTGCATGGCATCAGCCAACATCTTTACAATGCATCACAATTTGCATAGTAAATTGTACATTCTCTCACACACACGCATTCACCAGCTCACCCATGTATATAAATACAAAGCATTTATCCACAATGAGTTATTTCTTTTTAACACTGCACTATGGATAGGAATTATATCCTATCTTTGACAAGAAAGAACTTCTTTTTATTTTTTTTTTTAGTATCGTGTAAAAGTAAGTTGGCCTGACGTTTCGATCCTAGCATGATCTTCTTCAAAGGCTAAATGACAAGTAACAGTAACAGAAGGGACAAAAACACGCACAGAATTTTCTGGAAGAGCATTTCAGCCACGAAGATGTTATCGTGACATTAGCTTTGTTGTACAAATTCCAAGTCGTAATCATTCCTATACGAGTTCCTCATCCAAGCTACGACACAATTAGTAATAGGGTAATGATACCGGTATAGCTTTCTAGTTGCTCAAGCGGACTAACTGAATTGTGTACGTTACACAATACTTGGCTCTTCAGGAAACGATTTCACATCCAAGCTGAAACTGCCCGATAGAAACTTTTTCTTTCAATTAACAAAAAAAAAAAAAAAAATAGTATTAGAGTCAACGTCGCAGCAGTAACTTTGTTCACTGTAAAATAGAAAAGTCATATAAAAGTCATGAACACTTTCTCATATTTTTAAAGAGTATATGTAACGTTGTTAAATACGTGCTGTTAGTCGATCCGGTCGTCACGTAAACGTCGAATTACAGGTAAAAAGCAACAATGTACCATATATCAATTAATTTGTTTAACGAAAAACGAGAAACTTCTGAATGAAAATCAATGAAATGAATGTAATGATGTGACTATCCCGCTTGAGGAGTAAAGACCATTGAGATTGTTCATATGAAATAGGAAGAGGGGAAGGGGCCTTGTCCAGAAAAAAAAAACGTTAAATGGTGAATTCAGAGGCATATTTAGGCTAAAGAAAAGGTAAATAAATGTGCCGTGCTTTATTTAAAGCCATTTGCACACTGCCCGGCTGAGCGGGAACCAACGCAAATCGACCGTCCTATTAATAGTAACCACAATCGAGTTGATTCGGGTCGTGTCCAGCTGGGTAATGTGCGGTGGTCGTCTTATAACATCTACTTTCAGTGCTTTTTCAATCTGAAATTCAGAATATATCGGACTTGATCGAGGGCAAGGGGAGACATTAATAACTTATACATCATTAACTTACAGCAGTGCCCCTCCCCTCCCCCTTGATGTTGTATTCTTTGACATTGAGAGGTAGGTCAGGGCAATGGAACAATTATACGTCTCCGGGTACCGTTTTTTAAGTCCTCATTTAGCTTTCAGTATATTATGTGTAAGTGGGGAAATGGGTTAAAGCCCCGGTCTCCGCCGCTGTAACTTCCCCTGAGGTTCATCTGTATACGCCATTCATGGACTTGGAATTTCTTAACGAACAAATTGGAGCTGCATTGTTTGTTGGTGATTTCAGAAATATAATAAGATGCTAGCTGCACATTTGAAAGACTGCTATAGAGCCATGTGGTGGACACGAGTCGTCATTTTTTTAAACACGGTTTTAACTGACTAAGAGCAAATTTTCGCTCTATTAACCGTTTCTCCATGTGTAGTTTATATTCCCTTTCAAAGGGACACGGGATATTCACCAGACGTAAAAATTCAGTTTACAGTGTAAACGTAAGGAGAAAGGCGTTGACAATGGTTCATACTGTTTTGTTTTCGTACCCAGGCTCTATCTTAGATGGTTTTTCTTGAAAATGTCTTCATATAAGTAGAGTATTGAATCTCGTTCAAGTGATCCAATTAAGAATGCTCTCTTATCATGCTCTCTTAATATTTGAATTAGGCGTGTTTGTCGTTAAGACTGTATAAGGCAGATTCCGTAGACTATCCAGATAATAACTTAGCAACTCCTCTGAGACAAATAGAATAATAAGCAATCATTTGATACATACCTTTGGAGGTAATGAGCAAATTAATGATGCGCTTAAAGCCATATGACAGTAGAGACTGTTTCGTGGCAAATAGTTCTATTTTGAGGAATTTGCTGCATCTTTAATATGAGTAAACTTATATTTATAATGTTTTGTCTATTTAATTAGGTTAAGTTCGTATCTGAATACAAGGCACGTAACACCGTGAAGATGGTGACTGCTTACATCATATTAATCGCTCTTGGATCCCACTTTGCAGTTGGCCAATGTAAGTTTTTCCCACTTACTCTTGTTATACAAGTTGATGCCGATTTCATTGAATGCATAAATCTTTATCCCGAATTAACATAAAACACAACGGGTATATATATATATATATATATATATATATATATATATATATATATATATATATATATGTATATATGTATATATATATATCTATATCTATAACTATATATATATATATATATATATATATATATATATATATATATATAATCTCTCTACATTTGGAGTCATCTGAAAAGAAATGATCGGCATATCGTTCCTGACCTACCATAGTTTATTGCTTTGAAATTTTCTTAAAGTCCCACTTTATCCATTTGGACCAAGTTTTAGCAGCAGCCGCTGCATTCTCGGATGCTATGAGGGTCATGATTCCGAACGCTATAGGAGCGGTCTCTATCCAAACCTGTTATACGGGAGGAATTTTTCTAATGTGAATGATGATTCCATATCGGTGAGTATAGTTAAGAGGCATTCAACGCATGTCTTTGCACGAGAGCAAGCTATATACAGCATAACGTCTACAATTCATCCAAACATGCCAATTTTGAAAAGAAAAAAATAGTGTATGGATAAAATATTGAATATTGAAGGCGATTTATGTACCATTTATACCAGGCAACGTCTTTCTTTGTTGATGTATTTATATATATCTGCAGTTTCCTGTATTTAATTCTTGTCTTTTCCATTTGCTTCAAAGAAAATAATTCCAAAAAGGTTATATTCAAATAGTTCATATATAACATAATCAGGAAAATTCCATATGAAACTCATTTGACACTTAACTATTTTTTCCCACAATCCCATATGCGTATGTTAAGTGTGTCTGTTTCCCTGCTGACCTATCCAAGACATTTGACGTTTTCTATTATTATCATATTGTATAAATCAATAAATAATCTATATCTATATAAATATATATATATATGTATATATATATATATATGTATGTATATTAATGTATAGTTGTTATACATACAGGAAACTATAGCTAGGAGAATGATTGAATACATATAATATTTTATTTTCTTAACCTGAAACAGGTTTATGCTGACGGTGTGATATCAGTTGGGACAGATCACGAACAATTTGTGTTCACGTCTGAGGAGTTCCCTCTTTCTGGAAATGGTACAGCCCTTATTGCTCCTTATATGGCTGACGTGGACTTATCTTTGGGTGGAAGCGTTTGGATATCATATTTGTATGACTTTGGAGACGACTTCAAAGGACTGGTTCAGGGGGCCTTTCCAGAAGAAAAGATAAGAAACATCTTCGATGAATATGCCTACACATGGGATAGTGTTATATTTAACGGTTCTACGTCTCAATCGTCCTTGGTAAAACGTGGTTTAGCATAGCTATTGTTTCACCGCCTTGTACTGTATGGCCTACATATTACGACTTACAATGATGTTAATGAAATTCCATAAAGAAATAAAGGGCATTGGACAAGCGGCGATTTATATGTAGGTGAATTCAAACCTATTAATATGCTACTTATATCTGTCGAAATGGTACAGTATATAGAAAGATAGCGTGGGTTTTTCTCATCATGTTTGGACAAATAACACATTACAAAAGGGTACGTTATAACCATGGTACTTTCCAGGTATAGCCATGGAGGTACTACTTCCATGGTGAAGACATACAAGCCGACAAGACACTGTGTAGCCTACCTGACACTAAACGTTGCACGCTATATGATTTAGGCTACATCTACTATGAACTAGTACGCCAAGGGCATTACTTTACCGCATTATTTTTAAACTTGTTATCTGGTAACCAAATATATGACACTCTTGTAAACATGATGACTGACACTAACTAATGCTGAGTATACTGCTCGGAATTGCAGCAAACTGCTATTTTGCTGTCTCACTAACAATGCTGACGTTATGTGTATTCTTTTCTTTTCCACCCACAGAAGAATACATTTCAGGCTGTAATTGTAACTGCATATATGGAAGCAAGTGACAGCACGGCTGTAGACTACTATCGCCAGTACTACTCGACTTTCGTAATCTTTAACTATGGTAAATTAGATTGGACAACTGGAGCAAACGGGGACATGAATGGGCAGGAGAATGGACTAGGGGGATTGGAAGCACAGGTATCTACCAAAACATATGTAATGCTCTCACAAGTTAAAACATGACTACCATTTACGGTTTCTATAAATGCGCGAACTCACGTAACACTTTCTAGTCATCCAAGGCACCACTGATGTTTGCTCGCTTGCGGAACCCATTTTTTTTTTAAACAACAGATGAAACGCTCACAGAATTAAAGAGACCTAGTCGTCACGTAGGTTGATTTCAAAATTTTTCTGTAACGTCAGATTTCTGTGCAGTACTTTTTACTCAGCAATTTGATGATGGCACACCGTGACGAAGATCTAAAACGTTCGCGAGTAATATAGCCAGCAGCAGTTTAACATTTGGGAATATGGCTAGCAAATAGAGCAGTGTGTGTCGATATAGTAATCGTAACAATTCATAAAGTAATGGTACCGTTACCTATTTTGCAAGTGAAAGTCAGAGTTCAAGCAGAATGGATGATACTTTTCTAAGGAAAAATAGAAGGCGAAATATCAAACAAAGGAACTCGATCTAAGTGCCATTCCTTCATTGCCTATTGTTGCCAAAGAATATTCCCATCTGCACCCTCACTTGGTAAGACCTCAATCTCAGCTAATTAGCTTGTGCTAGAGTCTGACAAGATCTGTATACAATGACAACAAATGCTCATAGTTGTCAACATTTCAAAATGTAAATTATCTATTGATTATGAACGGTACTAGTCTTTTATGATTCTCATTTAGGTTGCCACTGCTCCCCTAAACTTCTCAATGCTTGTGTTTCGTTTAGGCTGCCACCGCTCCCCTAAAATTCTCAATGCTTGTGTTTGTGTTCATTTAGGTTGCAACTGCTCCCCTAAAATTCTCAATGCTTGTGTTTCATTTAGGTTGCGACCGCTCCCCTATTCTTCTCAATGCTTGTGTTTGTGTTCATTTAGGTTGCAACTGCTCTCCTAAACTTCTCAATGCTTGTGTTTCATTTAAGTTGCGACCGCTCCCCTGAACCTTCTCTATGCTTGTGTTTCATTTAGGTTGCGACCGCTCCCCTAAACTTCTCAATGCTTGTGTTTCATTTAGGTTGCTACCGCTCCCCTTAACTTCTCAATGCTTGTGTTTCATTTAGGTTGCCACCGCTCCCCTGAACCTTCTCTATGCTTGTGTTTCATTTAGGTTGCAACTGCTCTCCTAAACTTCTCAATGCTTGTGTTTCATTTAGGTTGCCACCGCTCCCCTGAACCTTCTCTATGCTTGTGTTTCATTAAGGTTGCAACTGCTCTCCTAAACTTCTCAATGCTTGTGTTTCATTTAAGTTGCGACCGCTCCCCTGAACCTTCTCTATGCTTGTGTTTCATTTAGGTTGCGACCGCTCCCCTAAACTTCTCAATGCTTGTGTTTCATTTAGGTTGCGACCGCTCCCCTAAAATTCTCAATGCTTGTGTTTGTGTTCATTTAGGTTGCGACCGCTCCCCTGAACGTCTCAATGCTTGTGCTTCATTAAGGTTGCGACCGCTCTCCTAAACTTCGCAATGCTTGTGTCTCATTTAGGTTGCGACCGCTCCCCTACAATTCTCAATGCTTCTGTTTCATTTAGGTTGCGACCGCTCCCCTAAACTTCTCAATGCTTGTGTTCATTTAGGTTGCGACTGCTCCCCTGTTCTTCTCAATGCTTGTGTTTCATTAAGGTTGCGACCGCTCTCCTAAACTTCGCAATGCTTGTGTTTCATTAAGGTTGCGACCGCTCTCCTAAACTTCGCAATGCATGTGTTTCATTAAGGTTGCGACCGCTTCCCTAAACTTCTCAATGCTTGTGTTTCATTTAGGTTGCGACCGCTCCCTATGTATACTTCTCAATACTTGTGTTTCATTTAAGTTGCGACCGCTCCCCTGAACTTCTCAATGCTTGTGTTTCATTTAGGTTGCCACCGCTCCCCTAAAATTCTCAATGCTTGTGTTTCATTTAGGTTGCCACCGCTCCCCTACAATTCTCAATGCTTGTGTTTCGTTTAAGCTGCCACCGCTCCCCTAAAATTCTCAATGCTTGTGTTTCATTTTGATTGCGACCGCTCCCCTAAAATTATCAATGCTTGTGTTTGTGTTCATTTAGGTTGCGACCGCTCCCCTAAAATTATCAATGCTTGTGTTTGTGTTCATTTAAGTTGCGACCGCTCCCCTAAAATTCTCAATGCTTGTGTTTGTGTTCATTTAGGTTGCGACCGCTCCCCTAAAATTATCAATGCTTGTGTTTGTGTTCATTTAAGTTGCGACCGCTCCTCTAAAATTATCAATGCTTGTATTTGTGTTCATTTAGGTTGCGACCGCTCCCCTCTTCTTCTCAATGCTTTTGTTTCATTTAAGTTGCAACCGTTCCCCTATACTACTCAATGCTTGTGTTTCATTTTGTTTGCAACCGCTCTCATATACTTATCAATACTTGTGTTTCATTTAAGTTGCAACCGTTCCCCTTTACTTCTCAATGCTTGTGTTTCATTAAGGTTGCCCTTGCTCCCCTACACTTTCATGTTCCATGTTGTATTTAATTTAGAATGCCTCAAATCAGACAATATCAAATTATAAAATACAAGAATATATTTTCAATATGAATATCATTGTACATGTTCACATTTACCCTGTATTGTTCTGTGTGGTTATGGGTATGGGCGTGGGTGTATTCTATATATAAGAAGGTTTTGGTTTAGGGCAGAAAAGTGTGGTTTAGAGACAGCTTTCTTTAAACTATGAATGCAGTTCCGTTAACTTGCTGTATTGGTATGTGAGGGGAGCTGTTGGCAGCTTCAGCAAAATAATCATGTATAAACATAATAATACTCCAAGTAACGTTGTAATGTATTAATGTGCTAAGAAACCCCATAGTACTGTTGTATCAAATGAAGCTTAAAAAGTCGCATTTTTAAAGTAAAGTAACTTGGAACATTGAGAAACTTTACTTTTGTCTTATTATGTGAACACATGAAACTTAAAAAGCTGATGATTGCGCTATAATTCTTCGAGATTTAAGCATCATGTAACGTCGCATCATTAAACAATGCCAACTCAGAAAGTAACTTAAGCATCACGGAACATGACTGTTTACTTGTACAAATTTAAATTAATGGAAAGAACACTGTTAGCAGGTTTTCTGATGATGTTATTCATAACAAAGTGTCTTCCACACAGACAAAGCGCACGATAATCGCAGCTGCTTATCCGTCCTCTTAACATTTTTCGACGTTACATCGTAGTTTATATAAAAAAAGGCAAATGAAATTAATAGACATTTATAACTTTATATTGTACATTAGTAATCGTATCATTACAAACTACCAGTCATACAATGTTTAGTTCATTCCTAGCAGAGGATTACATCAAGAGATATCAATACTAGCTAAAAACAGATAAATATTTAAACTTATATTAAAGCTAATAACAAACCTGTTCGAAGAAGTACAAAACTAAAACATAATGTAAGGCATATCGGTATGTTTTACATGCAGTAATCGATTAACCAGAATTTGCAACATTTGCTTCCAATCATTCAAAGGCCGGCTTCAACGCAGGTGATGGTATTAGAAACTTCCCCTTACCGGGATCTCGAAGTGACAAAGTTCGTGATTTGATGCAAAATTCAAATATAGGAATACCGGGACGATGGGTATTCAAAGTCGATGGTGATATGATCGAAGGCTTTAGTTGCAGCAGCAATGGTACGTAATCATAGACTGTCTCGTGGAAAACGATGTGGGGCTGGGGGGGGGGGTGACAGAAACAGAGGACTATTGCCCCCACCTCCTTCGTCAGTGATTCAATCTTGGGATTTTTTCTTGCATTTAGTCATTTAGCTCTATACACTTTCGTTTTTAATGTCAAACAAACAAATATATATATATATATATATATATATATATATATATATATATATATATATATATATATATATATATATATATATAATTATAATAAATACATACACACAAACACACATACATACAAGGCCTCCCAATTTGGGTTTTCCTTTCGGCCTACACGTTTCTAGAGCAAGCATAAAGTAAAACTAAATTAAAATAAATTAAACATTCTCATTGGATAGCAGGTCGTGTTGGATTATCTCTATCATCGGGCGTCATGCTTGGAGGCACAATTGTTTCTATCATTGGTCCCTGTTTTGACATGGAAACCTCAAATGTAGTATGTAGATTTGGAACACAGACGGTTAACGGTACAGTAACATCTGACAGCTTGGCCGAATGCGCCACTCCAACCTGCCTCCGTGTTGGACCAATTGCCGTCGAAATATCTCTTGATGGCGGCGTCAATTTCGACTTTCATGGAAAGTTCATATATTGTGAGTGTAATGGAAATTCAAAGCAGATTGTTATAAAATATTACTGTAAGATTTACATTATTGTGGCCTTTCATACAGGACAGCAAATAATGAGCAAATATGATACGGAGAGTTGCAACAAACATTTTATTAGCCATGTTTGTGATACCCACTTTGCCCCTAAATTATACTGACAATTATTGCTAATTGAAATAGAATTATGTGTCTCATAGTTCGTAAAAGAATAATACAGTTTCTTTCTACCCAGAAGGTGTAACCCCGATTTATTTATTTTTCTTGTATTTTCAGAAAAAAAAATCATTTGGTGTACTCATATTTGCTCCGTTTTCAAAAATAAAGGGTTTTGAATATCAGCGCTTTAAAGAAGAGTAGACAGGAAGGGGCAGGGGGGGGGGGTGTTGGATACACGAATTGGTTAGATGTCAAATAAGTTGAAGGAACAAGGAGACTCGAATGAATCAAAAAGCATTTATAAACCGTATCGAATTTGTTGTTCATATTTTATTGATGAACGGCCGTCATTCCGAAACTGTCATTGAAACGAAAACGTTAATATGTACTTTGCCTGTTTTGAGGACGGTAACAATGACTAATATACCTGTCTTGCATGTCTGCAGCGTATTTCAAATTGAAGTTATTTGTACCATTTTATGCAGTAAGTCCTTCTGATGTAACGCCTGAGGTTATTCCAGACGATTCGTTTGACACTTGGACAGTTGGGGGAACGGTACTTTTGGAGCCATACGGATTTTCCAATCGACACAACTCAAGTTTCTGTGGAGGTGATAGGGTATTGTGAACCGATAGATGGTGTGCCAGAGATTACGTTACTTTATGAATGTTCAAACGCCGTCAACGTTGCGGACGAACTTTTCATGGTAGAAAAATCAAATATGGTCACACTCTGCGGTGACAACCAGGATTGCACCAGTATCGGTGCCATTCGTATAAGAGACCTTAACAGGTAAGAATGCTTGGTCGCTTGTCTTTTCTAGACTTAAACCATGATTATTTATTAATTATTAATTAATCGCATACCTCTTATCAACGGATACTCTTTGAGATATCATATTTGCATGTTGATAGTGGGATTGGTACGCTTTTGTTTGCAGTGGTCGAGCGATATGGAGTGATTTCCATCCACTACAATGGCTCTGTCCTCTTGACTCCCTCTTGAGTGATAACAACGCTAAACCCAGAAATTGAAACCATTTGTCTTTGATGTTCTTCATGACAAGAAGACCTGTAAATTCCTTACCAAATAAGAGCATAATCTGAAAAAGATTGTCTCCATTAAAGGCAAAAACGAGTAGGAAATAGGAATTCACATGTTTAAAGTATCACGTCTTCACAAACCTTAAGCTTCTTTCGAAAAATATTATAATAAGGCTTTAAAAACAAAGCAGCTCTACAAAAGGGCACCCTTTGTCGCATGTGATATAACATATCATAAAATACTGCCATTGATGTGCATAGCCGAATAAATGTTTGTGTTTTCTGATGGCTTTTGTTAAGCAATTATGCATGAGTTTCAATGGTTGTTCTTCAACTAACGGGACCATAATAATTAAAGAAAGGAACAAATGAAGGGCTTACATTAATGACATCTTAACACTTCTTAGTCTCGTTACTCATTCACTTATATCGTACAACACTTTGTCAGAATGTTTAAAACGCCTCGTATTTCGTTGGATTTTTGGTTTTGGTTAAATAATTGTTTAACTTACTCTCCATCAAAGATTGATACTTTAGAGGACAGCGTAATAAAGAACGTTCTAACTTGTTAACGTAACATTTGTCTTTAAACAGTATCGGTGGCGACGGTAAAGATTGTAATGGCCAGCAGTGTTGCTATAATTCCTCTGGTCGTTTGGTTCCTGCGAACGAAACGGGAGCTAGTTTCTCTTACCGCGCTCATCAAGAAGGATGTGAACCCTACAAGAGCGCCGGAAAAGTTCCCTGGCTGTCTCATTTACTAATAGATTTTTTCCCTTATTACCATTGTTGTCTACAAAACAATAAAACGTGTAGTTATTTTAGGGAGCTACGTCCAGCACCAGTTTGCGCTGGTTATGTGGCTCCGACAATTGGTCAGTTTAATTTCCCTTCGTATTTTTTATAGTCACCCCAGCCTGCACAGACATGCATATAACCTCATCTGATTTGTTATGTTTAGCGAATTATTGACTAATAAGTTATATATTAACTGTTTCCTATAGACCTTCCTTTGAATGGTTCCGATATAATTAACATTGAATGTTTCCTATATACCTCACATTAAATGTTTCCTATATACCTCACATTGAATTTTCCCTACATACCTCACATTGAATGTTTCCTATGTACCTTACACTGAATGTTTCCTATATACCTCACATTGAATGTTCCCTATATACCTCACATTAATGTTTCCTATATACCTTACATTGAATGTTCCATATATACCTCACATTGAATGTTTCCTATATACCTCACATTGAATGTTTCCTATATACCTCAAATTGAATGTTTCCTACATACCTTACACTGAATGTTTCCTATATACCTCACATTGAATGTTTCCCATATAACTCACTATGAAGAAATGAAAAGCATTGACGAACTGTATGTATCGACGTATGTTTTGAATCTTGTTTATTTTCAGGGTTGTGTACAGGTGATCCTCATATCCTGACTTTCGACGGCAATATGTACACATTCAATGGTTTGGGAGAATTTCAAATGGTTGAAGTTGGAGATCGTGACGTCGTTCTTCAATCTAGAAATATGTTGGAGTTCGAGCTGGTGGAGGTCTAGACGCCTGGGTGAGAAACAGTCAATCTACAGATCAAGAATGGGACTTCGTTAGCTTTCAAAGCGGCAGTGTAACAGAGTATAATGGTAAAATATCAGTTCATCTCCTTTCAGTTCGTAATCGTAATCGATAATACATTTTAATTAATAAAGATTAAAAATAAATTTGAAATGGTTCTTGATCTATGGAGTTGATATATGCTCAGACATAAAGATACACAATACAGGAATGTACACTGCAAATATTGTCTTCTTTACTGTGCAGGATTAACAATAACCCTTGGTAGAAACGGAATTTTTGAATCAGATAACAGCCTTTGGATCGCCTATGACTTTGGCTTGGGTCTGTTCTTCAACTGGAACACAGGAAGTGAAGGTGTTATTACGGCTGCTTCTACGGGCTTACGACCAAACGGCGCAGAGACAAGAGGGCTGCTCGGCACATGGAACGACAATGATACAGATGATTTTATGGCTAAAAATGGAACAGTCTACGACAAAGATAGTAGTATTGAAGAGTTACATCAGTTTGGTATTTCTTGTAAGTTTAGAAGACAAAAATATATATGAAGACTGATAATTGAATGAACCAACAGGATTTCGTCACCATTCGTTGGTAGCCGGGTTACGTGGAACAAAAATGCGATAAACCTGACAATGAAATCAACAAACCTGTGACAGGGTGAAAAATACCTATCATTGATATGTCTTGACGTTTTCATGAGTGATTCAGACAAGATATGGCATCATTTTAATAGTTGCTACGTGGATTTGCACTACAATCAACACCATATTTTAAACAGTCACTTGAGTTCCTCTTCACATCTAGGCATCGTAATATTTATTTGAGGACATGTTTATATTCGACCAATTGTAAGCAAATTAACTTGACAAATTGTAACGCACAAATATGCTTTTTTGGCGGTGCCTGCAGAGTAAGCTATGTTTAAAATCTGAATATTTTCAAAGAAAATGACCCAAGAAAAACAACTTGCATGGCGAACCAATACTTACGGGCACCACAGTTTCTGTCCGTTTAAACCAAGTTTACATCGATGCATATTATTCTGTGATTTCAAACTTGTGTTCATTCTGGTTCTGAACAGTCACAGGCGCGAAGATTATGTGTGGAGTATTTAACAAAAGAAAAGCTTTTTATCGGGATATCTTTATAATATCATAGCATATATTGTACTTACCTTAATATTTTGTTGCAGGGGAAATAACAATGTCGGAATCGTGTCTTTACTACCGTTCTGGAGAGACACATGAAGGATTTACCGATTTAGGATACACCCCAGATTTTGAACCATCAGATCCAGATGTCTCACCTGAAATGCTTGCAGAAGTCTGCAATGGCGAATCCGCCTGTGAATTTGATTTTCTAGCAACTGGAGACAGTGAATTTGCTGCTATCACCCACACAGCTGTAGAAATGGCCATGGACGTTATTGCAGAAAATGCGGCTGTCGGTGGTATGTAAACGTAGAGCTTAAACGAACATGATCAGAAACATCGATCAACTACTTTGACTGAAAGACAAAATGTTTCTCACACATTCAATGAAAAGAATCACTGATTTTATAAAGTTGTGCAAACTTTTTTTTCTTACTTGAAAACTCGGTTGTGGATATACAGCGACGTGTATTTTTGCCTTTTACTAGATTAAGGTACTGCTGATAACGGTACGTTTTTCCTTTCTCTATGTATTTCATATTGTATGTATTTGTCGGAATTCCATATTAATCATGACTTTTGTTTCCCGTGTCTGGTTACAGTACCTTGTCCGCAACTGCCTGATCCAACAAATGGATTTGGTATCGTCAACGATGCACTTGTAGGGGGTACAGCTACATACATGTGTGACATAGGGTTCGAGCTGTTGGGTAATGCTGTAAGTACGTGCAAGGAGAACTCGCAATGGTCAGGACTTGCGCCAAGATGTGGTGGGTATACTAACGTTATCAAATATTACTGTAAATAAGACTTTGTAAAGGCAGTCTTCTACAATGCTAAAATTTTCTCCGTCCACGTGCTCTGTTAATTTATAGTTGGTTGTATGCACGGAAACTTCCAACTTAACAATAATGCGAAAGCAAATTTGTTCTGTAAACGTTTTGGTATTTTCTTTCAATTGGCAGTCGTGGTTTCTCCGCTAAGCTGCATTGTGCGAAGACCGTTTGTTGGCATCCGTGAGGACGTATCGGTGTTCATCTATGATGTCCAAGGAGTACAAAGTAAACCCGAGGGTCTGCATTTTAACAGAGCAATTGACACAGCTAATGGCAAGGGGCTCCCTCTCTCCAAGGAGAAAGACACCAACTTCGGAAGACTGTTAGAAATGCCGTTGTCAAGGAAAAATGCCGGGAGGAGATTTGGCGTTTTTGCATGTTGGCTCACTTCCAGCGATGGTACAGAATACAGCGTAAGAACAATCGTAACAAACAAGAGAAAAGGTGAGGTTATATTTGATATCATTTTAACAAACTACATCCACAATCAGTAGGTCTGAATAATAAATCGTGTGATGGTAGTGGCAGGTTGCAATGCGAACCCAAGATCAAATGAATAAATGAACATCTATTAGTATAAAATATAAATTTAAAATTCCCGTACTGCCATCATGATAATATATCGGTATGTAACACACATTGCAGAGTCCGACCAAAAAGAGAATTTTAACGGTGGTCTATGTAACAGGGAATATCATCCCACTGACAAACACTGTATGAGTGAAAGTATAGTTCATGATCCCCCCCCCCCCCCCCTCTCTCCAAGTCCTGTAATGTTGAATATCAAAGGGTGCATTTTTACGTTTTCAATTCCTGATAAACTTAGAAATCAGCTTCGTGTTACTGCATCTTTGATCGTGTTTTAAAGATTTTCTAGTTTGTAGTTTCTGCAAGGAATATCATGATCCTTTTTTGTATCCCACCAAAAAACAAAAAGGTCTCATACCCACTGATGAACGTGTAACACGAACGGTCAGCCTTGGTGACAACGTAAAACTAAGTGTAACCAGAACAGCGGGTACGGCTAGGCGAATCAGGTGGTTGATAAACGGACGGAAAATGGCACGGTGGAATGGTATGACACGTGTAATGTTAGCGGAAGTGGAAGTGAAAGACGGAGGACTTTATGAAGTAGTCCAGAGAGGTCGCCGAGTACGAGGATTGCAAACATTTATTCAACTTTATGTGCGAGGTAATAGTAACGTTTCAAATTCTCAAATTTTCACAGCTGCCAAAAATAGGAAAAAAAAAACACTTAACCCGGTGTCCTTTGACGTTCGGTCTCCAGTATATTTCGGCGCACCTCCGTATATGTTGATAAATATGAAATTCAGATGGAAAATGAGATGAACCAATACTTTTTTTAAATAGCATATACTTTCTTGCTGTAATGCATAAATGAATTAATAATTAGGCCCGCAGTTCAACATATGAAAGGGCCCCCAAAACTTGCAACAGAACTACAAGTGAAGATTTTTGGTACCAAAATACTTTCTTACTAATATCAAGTGTTTATAATAAACGTAACCGAATACATTTCAACGTAAATGATAATAACTATGTTTCATAGTGTGAATATTTTAGCGTTTGAATGCTCTAACCGGAACAAAGGCACATCTGTGCGTTCGTCCTTGAAATATTAATCGATGCCATTTCTTTCATCAGCTTGTCCGACTAACCGATACGGTACTACCGATTGCGATCAGGTCTGTCCTACTTGTCAAAATGGCGGCATGTGTGAAGAAGCGACCGGAGAGTGTGTATGTCCACCTGGGTTCACTGACAACACGTGTGAAGAACGTTAGTTTAACGGCTAAAAATTATGCAGTCATGTATTATCATAACGAAAGCTATAAATTAACAAACGTTCTAAGTATTCTGTATTGTATACACCTGTTTTTGTTCGTTGATATTGCTTGAAGGGATGAAGAGACAGAGGTAAGTTGTGACGAATTTAGTGGCATTACCTCCAAGCGCGGATCCAGAGGAGTAGGCGCCGGATCTAGAGGAAGGGGCGCCGGATCCAGAGGAGGGGGCGCCGGATCCAGAGGAGGAGTGGGGCGTTTGTTAGGCAGTATGCTGACTTTAATCAATGATGAAATTAATATTAAACCTTGTGTTTCATTTGAATGCACTGGAACTTAAAAAGGTTAATTCAAGAGTATCAGAATACGTATAAAAGAAGGTATTTATCCCAACAAGTAAAAGCCGCTTCGGTGAGTTCTAAATAAAAGGAAAAAAGATTTTCCAAAAATGACAATGAATCTTGTTTGGCTTATCTGAAGGAAAACTTTTTATGGTCCATTACATAGGTGTCATGTATGTATTAAACTTTTTTTGTCGTAATCCGTGTTCTGTCCTGTGTGATAATACTCAATTATTTCTAGTAGATATTACATTAGGATCTTATAAGCACTAAAGTAACTTGTTGCTCTCCTACCGAGAGTCCTGGTGTTCATAAACATTATCCAGAAGGAACTTACATGAAAGAGACATTATTTTAATAGTGTGAGCTGCATTAAAAGCGTTCAGTTATTTGACATTTTACATATAGACATATATTTTGACATTAGACATATAGTGAGTCAATAGATGGCGTTGCTTTGTTAAAACATGTTCTACTTACACCACAGTGACATAAAACTAAAATAAGGAAACGAAAAAACCTAGAGTATTGGAGATTTTTTTTCTTTCATTTAAAACAGCATACGAGGTTTCTAGATGTTCGACTGACTTTGGTGCACGCAACTGCCGCGGCTTCCTCTTTTGTCTAGCTGGAAAGTTTGGATGTATCTGTGGGCCCGGATATCAAGGCATGGATTGTAAAGATGGTGAGTTTTAATAGCAACGTCTTGCTAAGACTACTGTCCGTTAGTTGGGCTTTTCTTTATTAAAAATTATCAGACGATGATCCCAAAAATGGCCATATAGCAGTATATACACTGTTACATGGTATTACAAAGTGTAATCCTTATTATTATTATTAATGTTCGTTCTTTCCGATTCCGACTTCCTTGTGTTATATTTAACTAGTTAGTCTGCATGTCCTTACAACCCATTGGGACATCCATTGTCCTTGGGCTTGTTAATACATTGATTTTTGCACATATCGCTTGGAAGCTGTGAATTATGTCAAATGGCTGTTAGCCAGCCTCTTAAGTTCCTATATTTAATACAATACAATGAAATCACATCATTATGTAGTCAGTGTTATTGTTAAAAACACAAGTGATGTCAAGTAATATATTCATGACACAGATTTACGGCAAATTAAGAATCCCTTTTGAAACTAAATGTTTTAATGTTCAGTATCTATGCGTGTTGACGAACTATTTAACAGAAGTCGCGGGCTGCGTTACACCAAAAGGCTTTACATTTGATGTTATGTATAAAAAATAAGAGTACTTACAAAAAAAATGATATTTACGTAAACTACGAACAAGAATGTCAAGTGCCGCTATAACGAATGATTGGGTGCTTGTGATGAATCAAATATTTTAACAGGCTGGCGTGTTTAGGAAATATCACGGGCTTAAGGTTCTCCACACTCCAGGCTGAAAACTTGAAGTGTTAATATGAGATATCCGAGCCCGTTTTGAGTTTATGCGTTTCTGGATTGATTACAATGATTATTTGTTGACATGTAGATGTTTTTTTTTTTTGCAAATGCTGAATCTAACATAGTCAAGCTATAGTATTATTGCCTTATGATGGCAGGGGTTTGAGTCTCAACTCTGTTCACATTTTACCTTAAAATTATGGAAAATAAAAGAAAATGGGAGAAAGGAAATGGGTTTCAAGCGTATAAGCTCCGTCTTACAAGCACGATGGTTACGTTATATCTTGGTTAACCTCTTGATTAACGATATCTTGCGCCTGGTAATTGAATAACAAAAGGAAAATCCAGCTGAACGTTACAATATACGTTTGTTATAAAGAAAGGCGGCGTCGCTACAGTATACATATTAATATATTTAGACTTCTTCCTTTCATTGCATAAAATGGGTGTTATTTGCAGATAAGATAATTCCTAATGGGATGTAAATTTATTAACAACCTGTTTTTTTTCTTTCACAGAATGCTCACCAGGTACATACGGAGCAGGCTGCACCCAGCGTTGCAGTAGTCACACTTGTGACCCGAAAACTGGCGAGTGATTACAGAGAGCGAGAGACGAGACTTTTCGTGCCTCTTTTATATTGATTGTGTTTATACTCAGATATTATTACAATGTTTATCTCTTTCATTTTTTTCACAGTGCAGAACATACTTAATTCATATTTCGATCGAAATATTAAATATATTGTCAATATCCAGAAAGAACATAAACTACGTAATAAATTTATCATGCTTCCCAATTTGCATGAATTTGTGGGCCACAGCATGTTCTGGACAGGATTAATTACAAGGATATTTTTTGCTAATTAGGAAAACCGAATGGTGTAATTAAACTAGACCTATTAATTAAATAGAGAGCTGATCAATTATATGCTTGCGAATAGGGGCTGGTCAGAATGAAACAAATTCAATTTTTAAGTACAGTTTAGTATAATAATAGTAAACGCTCCGAATCCCAGAACTGATGCATTGACTCAGCTAAGTGTTGCAATCAGCTATTTTTCGTTTTTAACATAAGTAAACGTTAGTATTGCTCACAGTTATACTTCATACTCAATCTGTATTGATGAAATATAAGATGTAAAGTTGGCAATACACACAGCTGCAGTATTAATCTAACTTACATACTGGTGACTGCGAAGTTACTTTCCTCAACATTCACCTATAGTAGATTGAGGGTAGCAGAAGGTTGCATTAATTACAAATCATTAATTACAAGTCTTACTTGCCCGAATATTTAAACTTTGCCAGAATTTCAAGACGAACTACACGAGCCGCATGAAACATGCATGCTGACGCTGGTTGCGAGTATGATTTTATTGATATTGTCATTTTGTAAGCAGTGGTGTACCCAAAATATTTCGCACCCGGGCGGATCCTTCGTTGCCGCCTCGTGCAGGGTATGCAGTCCTGAATAAGGGTCAAAGATGAGAGGTGTTTACCTCCTTTATGAGAAATTTGTGTTTATTTAAGGTGGCTTGGATGTAAAAAGGTGTTATCTTTGGCAAAACTTTGGGCTGATTATATGTTTTGGATTTCTCACTTTATTTCTATTACATATTTCTCTTTTTCTTGTTTTGAGCTGTGGCATGGCTCCCCCCTTGGCACCTTGGCAGATCTCCCGCTCTGCTTAGTAGGCTACGCCACTGCATTTATAAGGGTGCTTCACATTCGGAGATCTGACTTTCCGTAATATATTTTTCTTAAAATTACTGATAGACCCACCTCTGTGTGGCCGCTGTTATTAATGTTAATGGGGATGGATTTTTTGTAACTACGGGGGAGATTATGGCCAAGTATATTATAGCATGGACAGTCTGGAGAGCCTTTAAACAGTGCTCTTGGAAGAAATTTTACATCGGAAAAGTAAATGTCCTGAGGCTGCCCGAATTTTTCACAAAATTTTGCCGAGTTTTAAGTCTCCTGAAGTTAAGGGTTATAAGGAAGACTGGCATTTTCTTGTTGTCTCGCGACGTTTTTTATTATGTGTTGCAATATTCAGGCAAGAGTCGTTGACAATTCGGGCTAGAATCGGGATCGATTTGGGAAAGAGTCAGGAACATTTCTGCCCCGTTTGCCACTCGTCCCCCCCCCCCCCCCTCCAACGCCTCGTACGCTTATCTATATTAAGACCGTCGAATCTTGGCGAGCGCTAGCAGCTTAATGGGTGATAGCCATACATTTTTTTGCTATTTTCTGTAGTCTAAAATTTCCCAGTCAGTTTTATGTGTTACTATGTAAATATTCATTACGTGCTAGAAATTGTTGTAGGTTTTTTTTTATGTAATTGATATATTTGCATTCAAACAGAATAGCTGTTTGAATGGACTAATTTTAACATGTTAATTTAGATTATCTTCAACAGGTTACGGTATTGGAGTTTACAGGGAATATATATAACATTATAGTTTCGGTCAGTGGAATAGAAAAGGAAGCTGGCTGTTGTGGAAAAGTTATCAAGTCATTAAATATCCGGAAAGGGTTTGAATAAATGTTAAACAATTTACATTAGACTCGTTCGTTTCTTTTATTGATTTACTGTTGTCAGTACTGCATACAAGGTTTTTGTTTCTTTAAGGTCACATCGCATTTGTATCGTATTGTTTGAGAATGATAAAGCTCTTTATATACAATCGTACTTACTCACTTACACTTACACACTGATTTCGATAGTGCAATATTCTGAAAAAAGTCAATTATGAAAACGGTGGATATACCTAAGATTTGCATTTCCAAGATATGTCTTATTGCGATAACTCATACACACAATTATAACACAATTACGACACATAATTATGAGATCTTCACATTTTAAACCTCGTTGTTTAAATATTTTGCGTTATTGGGAAAGAATCTCGTATATTTTTGAAGTTGACTGAAAACAAAACCCCGTTAACTTCGATTAATGTGAAATGAAGGAGTCTGCTCTTTCATTTGCATTGGAAAGTGTCATAAACGTGGGGTATTGTAATTATTTGATAATTATAATTATTTGGTGTGTAATTATCCAGATAACAGTGTGACTGTGTGCATCAGAACAAAAGTTTATTGTTTCTTCTGCAGTTTTCATTGTATATGTATACTTTAGATGTCCATTAGCATATGGGTTGCACATTTGTACAGGACTACCTTTTTTGGAAAAGTGGCATCATCACTGCTGTGAGTTTTCTGGGAGCAACTCCAATCAGGAGTTCTCCAAAGGATTTGTTTGAAAAGTACCTTTCCTGATTGGGTACTGTATCCTCCCTCCAATTTGGCCCCTCCCTCTAAATAGACAAAGAAATTGCTAGGAAGGCCATGTGGCTGCAGAGAACCTTTACCCTCCAAACCATTAGGATGTAGATTGAGCGAGATTGTTTGGATCCCAAGTTAAAAGTTTGAAAATGGATAAGAGTGTTAACCAATTGGTATATAATCTTGAGAATCTGAATCTGCTCTTTCGGAATTCCATTTAAAGTGCAGAAGACTGATATATCCGCATAAGATCAGTTCATTGCTAATATTGGACTGTCCCTGAACTGACCTACCCATGCAGTGGATTCTCCACAGAAGCCTTGCTCTCGGCTACAACAGGAACCCTTCAACACTATTTTTACTATATTAACGCTGTGGTCGTCACATTGGTAAATTTATTATTGTTCTAATTGGAAGATTTGGTTGTCTCTATGGAACTTTTTACATTTTCCATTTGTTTCCATCAAGTTTGTAACTTTGGAGGATAACTAGCCTTGGTTTCTACCCTAGGGTGACAGTTCCTGCAGAACAACTAATCTCATTTGGGTCAACCGTGGACTTTAATTTATTTTTCCCTACGTGCTTTCATATTGTGTAAGAATGGGTGTTTGTGTGTGCGAATGGGAAGTAACAACCAACAAAACTATAACTTAAATAATTCCTTTCTTTTACATTAAAACTGGGCCCAACAGTTTCAATCCCCTCCTACCAATGTTCATATCACTATTTAATATTCATATTCTATACTTTACATATTTGACCTTTCAGAAGTATATGAGACTGGTC
Source organism: Apostichopus japonicus (assembly GCF_037975245.1). NCBI lineage: Eukaryota > Metazoa > Echinodermata > Holothuroidea > Aspidochirotida > Stichopodidae > Apostichopus > Apostichopus japonicus. The sequence goes on from NC_092579.1 coordinate 8,789,198, forward strand.
TGTTTGTATTGAATCTATAGTGCTCGAATACAATTTTCTGTATATATGGTGTACTTAGCTAGCTAAACACTGTTTCTTTGTGTTCTTTTTTAAGTGTTTTCTGCCTAAATACTGACTTGACACCTCCAGTCGAAATCAAGGTGAAGCATTCCTTACACGTTGAAAAGGTGTTATTGAAAAACTTATTGCCGAGTAACAATTTTTTCCTGATTTTGGTTTTCTTTTCACTACATTTGTACACAGAGACTCAGATATTGCTCGTTGTTTTATTGATCTAACGTTGAGGTGACTTCTCAAGCGTGTCAGCAAGTTTAGCACAAAAAAATGACTCTGTCACGACAGTGTATTATACGTCATCGTCGTCTACTTAATATTGCAATAACTTATAGAATGTACTTGAAATGGTGTTATTCAAAACATATTATTAGATGACTTTTTCACTTTCACTGCAATTGTTAAAAAACAACTCAGATATTTCTCATTGTTTCTTCATACATTGTTTTCTGTTCCTATATTCCTTAACAAAAGCAATTGGTAATTGATTAACTACGTCGAATATGATTTAATGGCGATCACAACTTATAAACGTATACGGAAGTACATAGAGCACAACTGTGATCAACAATCTGTCTTGATTAGTAAGACAGAAAATTGCAGTAATATATAAATTCATCTTTATATATACAATTCCCAGGTAGTGTGAAGCATTTGTTTATATCTCATCAATAATACCGGCTAACGTGATAATGAAACAGAAGAACCCAGTTCACAATAACTGCTTTAGGTGACTGTTAATAATTAGTTGACGAGACAAATCTCAAGTCTCAAACCTCAAGGCTATGTTGACAAATTCACAAACAGCGATGAAGATTCATAGAAAAATCTCGGATATTCGCTTTTCTTTCTATTGTTTCTTTTTTCCTTTGGTAGGTTGCTTAACAAAACTCTGTTCAGGAGTTCTGATAATCTGATGACAATGTAACGGGACTTCTATTGCATGCAATAACTGTATCCCCTTGAAAAATTTCTCAAATACTTTATTGAACGAGAATTGCTGGAATAAAATTACTGGGAATCTATCCTCACGCTAAATCTAAGTCATGATAAGTTCTCTGAGTCCTTCTTGATCTTAATCTCGGTACGACCGTAACCAGTGTTGATAATAGTTTGAACAAGATTAAAATCTTCCTTTGCCGCATCCTTCAAAGGTACTTTGTGGAGGAGTGATATCCCTTAATTTCAGTTTCAATAAATTACGTCAATAACGGAAGATTCATTGCGGGGAATGGTGAAACTTGCAACCCTGGATCTGAGTAATAATTACATTTCTGTGTTATCCTCTGAGCCATTCTCATTATTGATTGTTCGGTTAAGAGAAATAAATGATTATTTAGTTGATATTGGTTTTTCTTTCTGAAAATTTGGTGAAGAAAAATAACATCCACTTTAAACATGTTCTTATTACTTATAGCAGTGGTACTCAACAAAGAAAGACTTTTGTTGCTATGCTCGCCAAGATGAAGTATATGAAAGACATGTTGAGTGTGACAAAAGTCAAACCATATATATATATATATATATATATATATATATATATATATATATATATATATATATATATATATATATATATATATATATATATATATATATATATATATATATATATATATATATATATATATATATATATATTTATATATATATATATATATATATATATATATATATATATATATATATATATATATATATATACACAAACCCCTGCCTCGTTACTTCCGGGCACTATTCGAAAAGAGAAGGCGAGATTCGCCGGTGTCCTTCCACGCACAAAAACTTGGAACCTCAATAATTTCCGACTAAGGATTTCCTTAGTCTGCTGAAGCACCTTCGGGTGGAAGCGTAATACGAGGTGTATCATATCATATCATTCGCTGTTCGGCTGTTGGTGTATTCTCTTTTGCGTCCGTTCTTTTGTTGGGTTTTTTGCCTTCCTTCGGTGCTCGCTCTTTGTGTGGTTTTGTGTGGTTCCCTTGACGGTGTTTGGTGGTTGGACTGGACTTGTTCATGTAGAACTTGTTTTCGTGGCGGCACTTCGATATGAGCTCTGGGCGTTTGTTCAGGAGGGTCCGTTTGTCTGCGTTAATAATGATAAGTTTTTAAGTGAGACAGAGGTTGCACCGCTTCGACTCGTTGTTGTAGGCTTTGGCTCTGCTGGCGATCGACCAATTGATAGTGAATGGCTGGTTGTTCTGTTTCAGCTGCCAGATGTGCTTCGAGAGTTCCGTTGCGTTTTGGTGTTTTTCGTGGTTGAGCGACATCTTGTGGTTACCGTATCTGAGCTTGAAAGGGGGTTCCGTTAGGCCTATGTATGTCTTGCAGTTGTCGGTGGTTTTCACTTCGGCCTTGTATATGATGTTTGATGCCTGGCAGTTTCCATTTAGTGGGCATGTGTCCTATTATTCGGCAGTTGCAAGCTTCCTTTTCTTTCGATATTTACAATGTTATAGTCTACTTTCGCTTTACATAATAGGCTGATATTGTTCATCTCAATTTTAAACCGTGGGAATGAACGGACACTAAATCAAGTTAACAGAAGATAGTACTTTTCTTTTCACTTCATGTATTATAAGTAACAAAGGAAAGTTCGAGCCAATAGTTCTAGCACACGATAGTTGATGATATATACTTTTGCTTTTAATTGACATCATCCAGCCGAATAAAATATGCCTCCGATGTTCGCTCTTTCTTTTCTTTTATTAAATTTCTTTCTTATCTTTTTGTTGTTAACAAAGGATTTGAAACAACTGAATAGCAACAAATTAATCGTTTTCAAAAGATCTATCGTCCACACTCGAGTTCTTACTTATTTTAAGATGATTTATGACAAACAGTTTCTTTAGCTCTAACCTCAACAACACTGTTTCATCTATATACTTTAACTGAATAACATTTCTGTTCACGTTCATTGCCCGAACAATCATGTGTGTATATTTTTTATAGCGTGGATCAATTGTGCGAAATTTGGTAGGAGACTGAATTCCCAAATATCTTTTCGGAAATCTACAACTTCATATGTTGTTCTATGTACGATATGCAATTGCTATGGATATTAGAAGACAAAGTGAACAAGAATTTGTGTTGTTGACTCTTCCCAATTTTGTCAATAAACTGCTTTTATCTGTTAATTTGTTGAATCTATCTATATAGTTTCTTTTGAAATCACATCTTTCGTCACTTTTTAAAAGCAATGCAGGATGAAAATAACCGGCTAGTGTTTCCAGAGGATTGTGGTGATCTTTACTTTAATTTCTGGTCTCGTAGCTTCGACCATCGAATGTAATTGCTTTGAAAACGTCATTTCTTGCGATCACAGAAATCTGACCAGTTATGAAAGTTTACTAATCAACCAAAGGTGTCTTTATAATAACACAAGTAAGAAGTGTTTCTTGAATTTGTCGCATAACAAAATTTCTTCATTTTCGGGGTTTCAACTCGAACCGGAAGTGCAATATTTGGACTTAGCTTACAACAACATTCAACGACTTCAAACGCTCGTTAAAGCAAATGGTTTCGTTCATTTAAAATCCTTGAATTTAAGTTTCAATGAGAGATCCGGTGTTGTTCCAAAAGATTCCTTCCATGGGATGACTAAATTATCAAGTTTAGATCTTAGTTATAATAACATCACTTTGCTACATCCCAGACTTTTATCAGGAGTTTTGAGGCTGGAGAAGTTGAATTTGACCCACAATAAACTGTCTGTATTTGAGTCAGATATTCCTACCGTTTTGAGATTTGTAAATTTAAGTTACAACTGTCTAATGGACATCAAAACAAACTTCCAACAGTTACAAACTTAAGATCTTACTTGTAACAGATTGGAAATTTATCCCGTTGAGAATCAAACGGTACAAGGAGATATTTTCATTAGTGGAAACCGTTTTGATTGTAATTTTCAAATGATATTTCAAAGAAGACAAGGGATGGTTTCTTCATGCGGTAGAATTTGTACTAGACAGAATACCCTCACTTGTGCAAAGAATGGAAATGGTAAGTTGTAATAGGGCACGGTCGTTTATTCTGTATGCGGCATTCTTGGGTCCAATCTGTCTGAGAATAGAGAATACCAAACACTGACAAGAAAGTAATAATAACTCGCACGAAACCAGAACGATAAATGCAAGAGCTTTTCAAAGTAGAGAACACGATGGCGGGTGGTTGAACTTGTATCAAGTTCATACAAATCCATGCATTGCCTTTCTGGGGACAGGGTATAATAATAGCAAGGGGCAGAGTTTTCCGTCATAGTTGTCCATGTAATTAAGCTAAATGGTGATTAATTGAATTAGACGGACTTCAATTTATAAAATATCTTTATAGTCTTTATTTGAAAGCTATAATGTATACCAGTAATTTAAAATAAAACATAAGTTTACAAAACAATTTATTTAAAATGCACAATTGGGTAATTATCTATATTGTCTCTAGTAAGGTGTTAACTAAAACAGTTAGGTATCGTTTGTGCTGCTTGTGGCTAAATAACAATTAAGAGAGCGTCGTAAATCAATATATATTATGTAGTATATACATTTTTGTTCAGCTGTAGCCATCTATGCTGAGATGTGTAGAATGGGGTTACACGCGGGAGCGTCAGGGTATTGACAAATTCTAGACATCGATTCCAGAATTACAATATCAAGTTGGAAATATTAAACATGGATTTATCCCTGTTATTGTATTAGGCTATACAGCAAATGTATATCTTGCATTTTGCAAGAAACGTAACATTTGAGTCAGCCTGAAGTTAAGACCCCGTATGTTACACATACTTGAAGGTGTGTTATTATATATTATTTTTGTATCATTTTCTAACTTATAATTTCCCTGTTGTTTTCAAAATTTTATTGGTAATTCCAATCAGATTTCTGTTATTGATTTAACTTTAAATAAATGCAGATAAGATATATATTAGATTGCAAGGGTGTTTTGAAAATTTAATATACTGCTTAATTGTTATGCAAATGATTGAATTCGATGTATATTGTCGAAGGCCATGAGAAATGTACATGTTAAAAAAAAAATTGAAAATCATGAAAAAACCATAGTACTGATTGTTATTCCGTGAAATGTTTCCTTAGTTCCAAAACGAATATCAGTAGTTTTACAGTCTCTGCAATTTCAAAATCTTCCTAGGCAAGTTGTCTTCAATCCTTCTGTAGCCCTGTCTCAAACTGCAGTTATACCCTATTATGGGTATAATGTCATGCTAATGTGTTGATCCTTTCACTGCCTCTCCATTCCGTGCGAATTTTTATGTGTGAATATGAAGGTTTGGTCTGCAACAACTGCTTGATATAGCTGTTGTAGTCTTCCTTGCATTTTAGCAGGCACAACAGACGAAACTGGATTCTTGACTGAGCTTTGGGTTGGGGAGGGCCAGTCGCACGTATGAACAATAGGACATTTTAGTCTATGAAAAATGGGCAAATGTCTATTGTTCATCACTTTGAATAGGGGAACATGTGCCATTGATCCCCCGGTATCCTTCGCATTGCCTCTCTTCACCGCTTGAACGATTGAAGGTTCATACCAAAATTAGTATAATTCTCATTTACGGGTAGTTTTCACTAAAGACAATAGGCAATTATTCTGGTTGGATTCTTCACAAATGTGGCAGTCACTTAGTTTAGAAAAAGCGAAATGAGTAGAATAACCATAAGGTATACACTGCAGCTGAGTAGAAATGGTGGTGGGGGAGGGGGGAGAGAATGGATTCAACTCTATCCGTTCGTGTGAAACATTGCACTAGTAACTTCAGTGAAGCAGTTGATAATGTTATATATGGTAGCATGTCTTCCTTGCTGTTTTATTACTCATTTTACCTTTGGTTTGTCTATTATTCACTCATTCTGCACTTAATTGCTATTGAAAATGAACAAGTACATATGATACAAAGCATATCCATTTAGTTTTATTATTAAAATTACAAAATTAATGTTTTTTCCCCACCAAATTTAGTCATTTATAATGTTTATAACGTTACAAAGTGCGAATTGCTGTATGAAACATTCTTGTCACAAGAAATGATGAATGCATTTAGTTGATATGGCGAGTAATAGAAGAAGAAAACGTTCCCATCCCCCTCCACCTAGTCCATCTTCTTCCAGCCTGTCATTAAGTATTTAAATAACCAATCACGTTGACGGCTAACATCCTTGAATGACTCTTTCCAAGCATTTTACCGTACTTTAATACGAGCAAAATGTGTATTAAAGAATCAGTGCATTGGAGGAAACCTCTGCTACTGACTAGAAGATGGCTTTCCAATATCGTTTTTTTTTTGTGTTCTATATTTTCTATAAATGTCCGGCAAATAACCACTTCTTTTAACCAAATTAAACTATAGTTTTATCTTACTGGATACGATATGCCATTGTAGCCGTCACTGTCACTCCACGAACTAATTATCATATTTTAGAGTACTTGTCAGGCAAATATAGCGTTTTAGAATCACATCTCTGGACACACGCCTTCTGAACCATGTCACTTATCACGATCACACCATAGTCCATCTGTTATGTTTACAATATCACATCACATGTCGGCCATATCAATAAAATATCCCCGGAATATGCATATTGCATGTTTTTCTTTGCGAAATGGTTCCACGAGCCGCGTTGATGGCTTTAAAAACCAACTTGCGGTGACTACAAATATGCGACCACCAGTGATCTAAGCTTACTTCGTGAAAATCATGATCATATCGATTTAACAGAGATATTCACTCAGTCTGATGATACTTAGAGTGATAAATATTCCCAGGGTCCAAGCTCCCTCGCTCTTTTTCTCTCTCTCTCGTTATAATTTAAATTCCAAGGTATTGGCAACTTGCCAAATCCTTAACGTTGATCGTTGAGGTGATTTCTTAAGCATGTCAGCAAGTTTAGAACAAAACATGAATGTGTCACAACAGGGTATTATGTGTCATCATTGTCAAATACTTCATATTGTAATCAATTGAATGCATTTGAAAAGGTTTTATTGACAACAATATTACCGAGTTACTTCTTTTTATGATTTTTTATTTTCACTACAATTGTACACAGCGACCCAGAGATTGTTCATTGTTTCATCATATATTGTTTTCTGTTTCTACAGTGCTTTTCAAAGGCATTTAGGAGCCGATTTACTACATCGAATATGATTTATGAGGATCACAACTTTTGAAAGTCTACTGAAGTACATAGAGTACAATTGAGATCAACAATCTCTCATGAATAGTAAGATAGAAAATTGCAGTAATATATAAATTCATCTATATATAGAATAATAACAAAGGTATCGCACTCTAATTCCCAGGCAGTGTTAAGCAAATCGCCTCTCATCAATAATACTGTCGAAAGTGATAATTAAATAGAATAATCCAGTTCATAGTCAATTAAATAACTGCTTTATATGACTGCCAATAATTAGTTGACATGACTGAAGCATTATTCAGGCGAGTCTAACTCTTTTGACAAATCCCAAGGTAATGTTGACAAATTCACAAACAGCGATGAAGATGGAACTATCTCGAATATTCCGCTTATCTTTCTATTGCTTTCTTGTTTCTTTGTTAAGTTGCTTAACAATTTTCTGTTCAGGAGTTCTGATAACCTACTGTAAATGTAACGGGACTTCCATTGCATGTAATAACTTACACTTGACCAATATCTCAAATAATTCATTAGACGAGAATTGCCGGGATATTATTTCTGGAAAATCTATCCTCACACTAATTCTAAGTCATAATGAGTTCTCTTCCTTTCTGGATCTTAATCTCGCTACGACCGTATCCACTGTTGATATTAGTTTTAACAATATTATCAATCTTGCATTGCCGCATCCTTCTAAGGAACTTTGTGGAGGACTGGAATCCCTTAATTTCAGTTTCAACCAAATAACGTCCATAACGGAAGATTCTTTTCGAGGAATGGTGAAACTTGCAACCCTGGATTTGAGTAATAATTACATTTCTGTGTTATCCTCTAAGCCATTGTCTAGTCTTTTGAAATTGGAGTACTTAAACTTGAGTTTTAACATTATTTCAAGACTAAGCCTGCAAGTACCCCAGCTCTTAAAGGAGATCAATCTGAACGCAAACTGTCTGAACACTATAACAATTGAGACTAACTTCCTCAAATTTATTGATCTCTCTTGCAATCTGTTTACCAGCGTTCCTATTCTGAACTGCACCCATAAGTCGAATGTGTTTATTAGAGGTAACCAATTTGATTGCAGCGATGAATTCCTTATCCGAAACCAGAATCGGAAAACATGCAATTATACCTGTATTCCTGAGATTCAGTGTAAGATGAGCTGCAATGAAAACAAAACCATAATCAGTAATGGTAAGTGGAAGACAACGAGCTCAGAGAATTCACGAAACGACCAAGGTTATAGTACTCACATTAATGATAATTGGATGAGTACTCTTGTATTATATGCCACAACAACAACAACAGCTACTTCACGCAGCTTTGAAATTGGTGGTAACAATACTAGCACAATTCTAGGTACATCGTTTTGGTGTGTTGTCGCTGTTTCTGGAGCTACTTTCATATTACTTTTTCTAACTTTATATAAGTGGTATTTAACGAAGAAAGAATTTCTTCGTTACTCTCGCCAAGACGAAGTGTATGGACTTCCTGCTATGAGTCACAGATGTCCAAGGACCAGTCCTGAATTAATCGCAATGCAAAGCTTCCAGGATGCTCACGAATCACAACCATCCGTTACAGGTTTAGGGGAATTGGCATTTAACGAAATCAACCTCGGTAGAGTAAACACACGCATCATGGCAACCACTGTAAACGAAAATGATATTATGAAACATTCTGTTGGAGCTTCCAGGGTTGTGGTATTGAGACCAAAGCGATCTTTGACTCGAACACGTACTGTCTGGAGTTGGATCTAACGTGGTTCCAATTACATTTGAAATAAGTGATGTAGAAAATTACTACATTCTACATACAAAAGTTACAGTAGGCTTCGTGTGAATTTAGAATGTAGGGCCTACATGCAGGACTGCGCAGTGACATAAACGTTTGTAAAGTATATGATAATGAGTACGTACGCAACCGTAGAACCGTGACCAACATTTTGGCTCTAGACAATTGTGTGATTGCAAATTATTTTGTTAATTGGTGAATCAATAACTCAATGAAATGCATCATTAGAATGTCGTACGCCACCGGCATTGATTTTATTTTTCGCTCACGCAAATATAGAGTTTAAACGCTTTCGCTAGCTGCTTTGATTGTTCGGCTAAGGGAAATGATGATCAGTTAGTGATGTTGGCTTTTCTTTCTGGACATTTGGTGAAGAACATGCTTTTCTTTTGTTAGATGTATTAGTAGTTTTATGTTTTGTTGTTCTTATTGTTCGTATTATCTTACATTTTTGTACCTGCAAACATGTATTTTCCCTTGTTGGATACAATAAAGTTACCAAACCATACCACTCGATTAGCTATAAATAAGCATGAAGAAGGCAACTAAGTGCATATTTAAAGTATAGGCCTATTGTTCATCATGGAACCCTTTATGAAAAGCACTTGCACAATGAAAACGAAAATGAAAGCAGCTCTTTTGCAAATAAACGAGCTTTGCCAAGTGAACAAAGATAAACGCAATAGCCAGTAAACATAACATAATGACCGTATGTTATTTTCTAATTACGACACGACTCGCTGAGGGAATTGTATAATGAGCTCGTCGTTTGTTTGAATCTTTGGTCTGTGGCTTTAACCTCTTACCAATTTAATGTAATTGTTATCTGATGCAGTTATCTGAATATGACCGACTTTTTGAACGCAACGTTAATTGAAGAATGTTGGAAACATATCGAAAGCGTATATTTCCCTCGTCATTACAGTCAGTCTTTGCCATAACAAGAGCTAGAAGAAGTGAAACGCTTATAACATTAGGGGCAACCATCATGTTAGCATGAAAATATTATTCGAATCAGCTCATTAATGAGTTATACGGATATCTGGCATTTTGAATTCAAAATGGAAAACTTGCGGAATGCTTTAATCTACCTTAATTTTATGTTATTAGCCGTTTCACTAAACATTTCGTATGTGGATTCTGAAATTTATTGTCAGTGTAATGTGAGTGTTATCCGATGCAGTAATCTGACCAGCTTTTCGAACGCATCGTTACAGGAAGACTGTTGGAAACATATCGAAAGCGGAGATTTCCTGAGTCTTTATTTACGTCAAAATGAAATATCTTCCTTTCCTGATTTGAATCTTCAAATTGATGTAAAGTTTTTAGATTTAAGCTTGAACAAAATTAAAGATCTTAGAAATCATTTAGTGGAAGAGAATCGAGAATTACAATACCTTAACTTAAGCTTCAATAAAATTACTGAAATACAAGATGACGCATTTCTTGGAATGACGAAACTAACTGACCTGGATCTTTCTAATAACAATATTTCTAACATATCGAGAGAGGCTTTCTCCAATATTATTAAGTTGGAGTCCTTAAACTTGAGTTATAATCATATATCAATATTTGAAGCGACATCACCTCCTTTATTGCGACTTCTAAATCTGAGCAGAAACTTCCTACAATATATAGCAAATGACAATATCAGCTTACAAGCTTTGGATCTTACCTGTCACAAGTTGAAAAATATTTCTTCCTTAAACTGCATTAAGAAAACAAAAGTTTACGTAGGAGGTAATCCGTTTGATTGTAGCAAGGAATATCATGGCTCCAGTCCGAAGCAAACTCAATGCGACTATACATGTGATCCTGATATTGAATGTATAAAAGAAGGTACATCAGAATTGATTGGTACTAGTACAGTTCAGACAACGTATTTGCTAGACTCTGTGACAACCACATACATGACAAGAGATGTTTCCACCATACCAACAGATCAGATGCCAGTTCACGACGATTCGTTGGTGTGGTATATCTTGGGTATTTCGGGGATAATTATGGCAATCCTTGTAGCCACCCTCTTTGCTACTTTATATCAGTGGTACTCAACAAAGAAAAACTTTCGCCGCTATGCTCGCCAAGATGAAGTATATGGAAGACATGTTGAGTGTGACACAAGTCAAACCACGCGTGTTGAATTGGTCACAGTGCAGAAGTTCAAAGAAGATCTCTCGCAACAAACGTATTCTCGAAGGACTGAGGCAGTCAAGAGCAACGAAGCCAGTACGTCAAGCCCACCTTTGAGTACAGACACAAATACTGGCAAGGAACATCATGTCAACAACGACCAGGTTCCTGGGCCGTTAACGGCTGTGTTGAGATCAAACACCTATAAGAATCGATCACGCAATGCTTGGAGTTGGATATAATTGTCACATTAAGCTCTCCGTTTAACATTTGATTATATCCTTTTCTATTGCGGTGACACTCATATTTGAAAGAAATATCTCGTGAATGTATTAAACTTGATACGTTATTCCTCATGTTAAACAGTACACATGATAGGGGTACTTTGACTCGAAGGGAGAAGTCATTATAGTAGTATATGTTTTGTATTATGCTTTAACCCACTGAGATTTGCTTATTATCAGCTGCAAAGCAATTTAGACTTATATGAAGAGAAACAATTATTTTACTTTGGCTTTGAACTGTACCACTGTCGTTTACAAATTGTCATCAAAATAAAGTTCTGTCGAACGCCAAAGTTTAAGAGAAAGCTAGCGTAGTTTATTTTCCCTTGGCAGGGCGTTAGAAGTGTATATGGACCAATTGTGATTTTTTTTTTGGTAGATCAACTAAGAGCAATCTTGATATAGAGAATCAAATGTAGCATTTGTTGATATGTATCATGTAATGGGTGATAGTTTTTCGAATGCACCTGGCAACATTTGACTCAACGACGGATATCAGTTAAAGTGAAATTTTTTTTTTTTAAATAAATTTAAATTACTATCGCTACACAAGAATAAATGTCAGTGAACCTTCCAAGGAATGTTTAACTACATGTAGTTCACGGAATATTTAAAGACCTAGCTATGTAAATGTGTCTTTATGATATGTATAACTGTATCTGTATGATATGTGAAACTGTATATGTAGATATGTATATCTAAAAGGAAGCAATGATTTTGTGAACATAAATCAGCAGATTTGATTTCTTACGCCGGATGCATGCGCGGTGTATCGATTGTTGAAAGGTAACTTTAACATTGAAAGTAAACTTCCTCTACGAAATTTAGTTTTAGTTTCACTCCAACTAAGCTTCAATAAATATTTACAAATAATTAAGATAAATCTACCTATAAATGTCGGTAATCTATTTAAAGGTTTATTCTACTATCCTTAATACTGTTTATTTTGTGATGTTAACTTGTTCCACTCAGTGGCATATCCATGATTAACAAAAATTAAAAAGAGAAACAACAAAGTCCTCCAGAGTTAATTATTATGTTACGTTATATGATGTTAGGTATTCTACTATAACGTTGATAGAGTGAAACAATCATAAGCACGGAATGATGGGTGAATATAGCTTTCGTCAACTCTCGCAGAAAGGAGGAAATCAAGGTGTCTCGTGAACACTAAAACAGCTTTAAATGTAATTTGAAAGTGATCTGATGTTTTCGTATACTTAAAAAAGTTGAAAGACACTTTCTAATGGGTTGCAGTGCATTCCATTCTAACACACTCCCCCTTTCCTCTGTCGCGTCTCTAATTTAATATGTTCAATAAGGGACATGCCTGGTACACGACTGACTAACATTGCTGCTACATGTGTGCCTATAATTGCATTTTACATTGCCAAAGACTTTTTTTGGTATTAATGTCATCAATAGAACCCTTTCTATTATTGCTTCGAAGCAATTTTCCAACAATCTATTGACAATACATTCATAATTGATATTCCATGACTGTTAGTTTTCATGCAATTTGGGTAGTCTAAAAATGGCAGTTTACAACACCAAAACTCTCCAAATTGCCTCCGAAACTCTTTTATCTTCAGAGTTAGGGGCTCAGATGGTCCATAGTATGAGGTCATATTTTGAAAGACAAACAAAGTTTTGTTTAGCCACATAGTAGGCCTAGCAAATAGGCATTGTGGAGAATGAATTGCACAGTTTTCATGTTATACAAGTACTTTAATGTTCTATCTCTCTTTGTTCTTCACAGTCTGAAGTAATAATTACTATTATTTTTAAACAGTATACTAATGTACTAACAAATTCGACATAAATTGTTATAGACACTAAAATGAGAATTTTCTGCTTTGAGTAATAACTGTTTGTGTGTTTTGCTTTGTCTGCGATTATTTTCCTTCTACATTCAATATTTATTTTCTTTCTGTAACCCAGCTTGTTACTGTCGCAACTTCAAATGTTGAAAACAAGTTCATAGCCACACTGAAGTGTCGAAATAGCTGTCAGAGGATTTTAAAGGGTATTGTATATCTCATCGTTGCACTAAATTCCTGCTGAAAACTAATACGATCTGTTAGTGAAACAAATCGGTTTATTTATTGATACTCCCAGATGATAATTTGAATGCCAGTTTGAGTTCGGTTGCCATGATATCTACGACAATGTGTAGGAACTTTCTTAAATTTGGAAGAGGGGGAGGGGGTTGGTGGCGGAAATTCTGCAAATTAGATGGAAGGAATAAAGAACATTTCCCAACCGGAGCTCCCAAGGAATGAACTTGACGTCGAGTGGGGGTGTCCCCGGGAAATGTTCAATTCCTTAAGATGCGATTTCCTGACACATGAGAGCCAGAAATGATACACATTAGTTTGTCTTGGGTGAGGGGAGGAGCCCCCCCCCCAAAAAAAAAAAAAATTGTTAAAATTCAATACCATTAGATGCGATTTCCTGGAACCTGACACCCAGCGATAGTAAACAATTTCCCCCTATGCCCTCCTTAGCCCCATCACTGCGCATAGATATGATACCCTTATATGAGTTGCTATAAATTATCTCTTCAGTCTGCAACTTCTCTTCTCTTACAATGTTTAACATAACGCTCATGGAGTAATTTCTAAAAACCATGTGAGCTATCACTACATACCGACTTGAAGACCAATTATTCGTCCTATTATTAACACAAATGGCAAAAACGGTAATGATTCTGCTCTAACCAGTGAGGCATTCATGTGACACAAATATCCTTCCAAAGTGATCTACACACAGCAAGGAGTCTAAGCTTTGCTTACTTCCGAGATAAAATTTAAGTTTGTCTCAAATCCTTGGATCTACTGAATTCTTTTGCGCAACAATGACTGGAGACAACAAAGGAAGCAATAGCAAATGACCTGCGGTAGCTACAATACAAAGCAAGCAGTCAATAGCCGAAGTCGCGTTCATGGTTACAGCTGATCTCTTCGAGAGTTAAAGGCACTAATACAACTGTGTGTGACCAAAGCTATTGAACGCAAATTTAGCAGCCCCTTAGAGCAAATAGATGAGCATGAATGAAGACTATTTGCAGTCGAAAATAAACTAGACCATAAAATAAGCGACTACAAGAAACTGGCATAAAAATTCAATTCAACAACTTAGAAAAAGCCCCACTATCACAAAATGCTGCACTCAACAATACTGAACAAAACTCCCGCAGAAACAGCGTACGGATTACCGGAATCAACCAAGTTGAAGGTGAAGACACAAATCAAATTGTAAAGAAACTGGCAGCAGAAGAGCTATCTGTAACCATTACCGACCCAGACATAGACAGATCTCACCGAGTAGGAACGACAAAGACCCTGGGCAAATAGAGCAATTCTTGTCAAATTCACATCCTACCGAATGAAATCCGTAACGCGAGCAAGCCAGCTTTTAATAACTTTTATACTTGCAATTCAAGCTATCACTCCTATAACACTCTTTCGATGAATATTTTACATCATCCTTACTCTAGAACTAGTCTCAATCATTCTCAAATTCGTAGCACAGGTGTATCCTTTTGGAATTCTCTTATTCATGTCAATTTTTCAAACACTCAATACACTAAGCAAAACCTAAAGAATACCTACTGCAGAGCAATCCATCTAAGTTATACTTCCTGTTTTTTCTTATATTTTTATATATTTTCCCCCCATAAGATATAGATTTTGTTGGTTATCTTTTGTGATGGTGGGGGTTAGGTGGGTGTTGTACATTGTAATTTCTGTGTTACAAAGGGACCATACGATAAAAGTATCCAGTTATTTCTGGTTCCTCTACTTCCATCTCACATATATTATTCCCATACTCTGTATTTACTGTTTACTGCATTTGATACCATCTATATTCATCATAAATTGTTCAAACTTTTAAGAATGGAATATAGCACATACACTTGATTGATGTATGCAACTATGTGTACTAGCCTATGTGTCTATATGTAAATAAACGACTCGGACTTGAATTAGATGACTACTCTTAAATTTACAGTTAATGAGAGACATATGCATGATTGTTTTTTTCGTGAATTACATTATTTAAGTAAGTTAATTAATTAAGAAAACAAGGCTTATCAAATTGAACTATATATAATGCTATCGTTGTTACCGATGTCTTCCTTTTTATCCTTGTTCTTACTTTTTTGAAGGAAAACGATGCATCGATGCTAATGTGGATGAGGGCTCACTTCACCATTGATCAAAAAACGTGACGTCGAGCTGTTGCACCATTCCTGTACAAAACGGAGGAATGTCTCTTCTTCCCCTGCATATATTCCTTTCTTAGGTCTAGTGACGGAACAAATCTTCCTGTTGCTTATGATGAGCAAAGAATTCCTTTGTTTGGTAAATCCAGAAATTGCATTCGCTTTACCAAGTACTTAATGTTAAGAACTGTAGGCCACTCAGAATGGATGTCTCGACAGAATAAGATTCCGACTGCGCAGCATGAAGCCAAAATATGGTACGGATTAAGCATAGCAAAAGCCAGAATGTATTGACTAATCTGAGGCTGTACTCTGAATGACCCCACATTTCCGCCATAGTAATCCAAAACTCGTAGATGTTTGCAACAAGGTAGAGGACCACACTCGTCAGTGAAAGGAAGCTACTCCCACAGTGATTCTATAATTTAGCACCTTGAAGGTAGACATTCAACAGAATAACGAAACTGATATTTGGATAATAAAAACCGAATCAACAACAATAACAACAACAACATAACCATGTAGCTGAACGAATATACACTTGTATTACTTATAGGTAAATATATTATGTGTTACAGTTTAAGTAATTAAATCAATCAAAATGTATAATAGAAAACAATTGGAAGTTTTAGAGGGACGCGGTTGTTGAACTCGGCTAGAATTATGGGATATTTTACTTTGTTTGAATAATATAATATGTAAATCGATTCCCGATTTTTGCGAGAATCATTAATTTTTTCAGCTTAAGTTATGACTGTGTGATCGTTAATCCCATTGGTCGTTGCAGATATGAATATCAAATACATAACCAACTCACATCTATCATTCGGTGTATAATTTGTGGATCTTAAATCCTTCAACAAAAAAAAGGCTTCATATGGACTAACTATGATGCTGGCGACTGAAATAAATAGTGCAATAGTCACAATGATGTTACGGTGGTTTCCATTACCTCAAATTGGTAACAAAACAGTACAATAATTGGCATATTTGAAAATAATGATATCACTCCCCTATACCTTCCTCACTATATATTCTCAACTGTACTGTTGAGGTTGTCCATTTTAATGCCACCAAAGTGAACTGCAGACGTCACATTCATTTCATTTGTATGCAAGAGGACAAAGGGGGTTCACTTTCTTCGTGAAGATTCTTTCTTCTTGGAACGTTTATGGTCTCGATTTAAGGTAAACATATCAGGACGAATAGCTGCAACACTACGACGTGGTTTGTCGAGTTGAACACGTTTGGCTTAGTTTTGAATTCCCGATTACTACATTTGAAGCACTTTCGTGTGGTTACTATGTCTTTGCAATTGAACAGACATAATATCTTCAGAATCAACCAGAGACTAGCGGCAATAATGTGACTGTAACATTTGATTTGTAGGATATTAATCCTTCGCATGCAGTTATTTCGTAGTAAATTTTTGCAACCGATTACAATTTCTCATATTACCAACAACACAGAATGTGTTGAAACATGAAAGATTAAGGTGCGCAGTATTATGCTTATAATTTCGCAAGAGGCACTTTGCTAAGAGCATGCGACCACTATTGACGTGAAAACAAAACTTTCGTTCAAGTTTCAGACTGTTTTTGGCTGGAAGATTTTGGAAGAAGAGTTTGGTTGAAAACAGAAACAAGCATATTCTTTCAACTGGTTGACTTACTTAACAATTTTGATCGTGAAACCCGAAAAACGACACCTCTTAAACGTCTAGTATAAACAAGAGAATATACTTTAATAATCCTGTAAGAACAATTTAGGGATATTTAGTCATATCCCTGACAATCAGCGAAAATGGAGATAACGGTTGACTCAACCATTTGCAGATGTATGACTGCAAGGACTTTCTAAAACCATAACAGTACCGGATTTAGATATCTCAATGACATATTAAATACAAAATACATGGAATCCGGGAGTTAACCTTTGCTTATAAGGGAAATCCGCTTGTCTTCATCAACATTGATGGCCTGCTTGTACAATCTGGAAAATGAAGAGAGACTATGCCATTACCAACGGTGGGGAAGGGGTTGGGTGGGGGTGGGCTCGGAGATAAAGTTATTTTTATGTATGTCCTATATCTATGTTTCGCTTACCAGATCAGACCATGAAAAACACTTCAGAACAGTACAAGCAGTACAATAATAACAATGATACAGTGACAGTATATATTTACTGTAAGTATCGTTCGTATTACCGTAAAGTTTCAATGTCTACATTACATAATTACATAATTATTTACAAGATCCCGTTTACCATACGCTTCTGCACATATACTGAAGGAGCCAATCCAGAAGTTAAGGTCATTGCTTCAATATACTTAACATACAATGACGTTTTCAACAGAGAATTCGTACTGTGATAACGATTGATCGGAAACAGACGTAGAGCTGGTCTGCCAGGGGAAATTGTAAAGCTAACTATTTCCGACCATAAATGTGGCCTTTTCTTGCTAATCTGAGAAGTACAGAGACTAACAGTTAGTAACAGTGACTGTTTAGCTATAGTATAGCATCGTAGTGCATGTCAGAGTAGCATATCTTCAATGACGTATAAAAAGGTAAGACTATAAGTTGTCAAGTGTTTTATCTTATTTTTCTCTTTTTATCTGTTTAATTCTGAGTATTATATATATACATTGTATAAGTCAGTAATCTGAGTCACTTAATTCACTTATAATGACGATTGAAAGTACTTTTAAACTGAATATGTGTTATACTTTGTAAATAATATGGTAATATTCTCCAGTTGATAGTGACAGTTGTATAGGCCTATTATGTTTCCTTTATTCCGTTATTCTTACCAGATTTTGATGAATTCATGTTTACATTTTGGTGCAGTTTATTACATCGATATGATTAATTATACCGGCCTTGGTAGATATTTCTAATCGTCAACAACAAAACCCTACCAATAACATAAAACGCATTATTATATTTAGTAGCATTTGTATTTGGATACTCACATACTGATCGCCTTTAGGGAAACGTGTTATCGGCCTTAAAAGTATTGTTTAATAATCATTCAATTAGTACTCTATTTACATTAGTTTTGAATCAACATTGTTTGTTGTTGGTAATGATTATAGCTTCAACGACATTTTAAAGGGGGAAAACGATTGCACGCCGTTGAATGAGATAAACGTTAATGAACCTTATTTAAGAGTTTCAAGAAGAAGGTACCTTTAGCCTATGGAAAGTTATGATATTGGTACACTGTAACAACACTTGGGTCATTTTTTTGACCCAAATTTGACCCAGCAACTTAGTGGAATCTCCACCAGCCCAGCTTTGGGTCAATTTGACTAAGGATCTGAGTCATTTGACGTCTGACCCAGAACTGGGTTATTTTGACCCATATGCTACTTGGACCCAGCTTTTGACCCAGTGGTCAGTGGGATCTCCACCAGCCCAGCAGATTGGGTCAAACAAATTGACCACATAAATGGGTCAAAAGTGAATTTACATTTGCAGTTGCAGGAAGTCTATAAAAGAAATGATATAAGACTTCAATTCCTATAAAGATCAATTTACTCAAATCACAAAGTGGTGTTACAATGAAAGCATGCAATTTCACAGATAATTATCGATAATCGTTTTGTTTTATTCCAACTAGAACATCATTGTAACCGTAAAAATCAAAGTAATGTGATACCCATGAAACTAAACAAATAATGAACACAGGAACATAGGCTAAGGCTAATGTACCAATTGAGAATCATTGGAAACTCAGCAATGTTCCTTAAAATCCTGACATACTTAACTAAAACAACTGATCATTTATTCATGTGCGCAAACTTTAGTTCACTGAAGAATATGTTCTGTACTACTTGAAGGACTTTAATTGTTGATCTCATAGCTAGGTTTGCTGCAGTGTTTGTAATATTAAGTTAATCAAGACTAAGAGCATGCACTCACTCTCTTCTTGAATCCTTAGTCACTGAAGTAATTTGATTATTAGCTAGCATTTCTAATTTTTTTCTAAAAGAATATAAATAAACAACATTCCATAGTTATGAATTGTATAAAATATAAGCTATACAAAGAAGACATGTATTTTTAATTGTGACCCAGTACATCAAATATTTTGGGAGGCTCAATGTTTGGTGGGGACTTTGTCATGGCCAAAAGTCAAGATATGTATCAAACATGTTTTGCAGAGGGTTGGTGGGGCAAGACAGCCCCTATGGCCAGCTGCCACTTAATAAAATAATGCAAGCATATCCCAAAGGTGATAACTTCCTCAGTAGTTCTTGTACCAAAACAGCATTAGATTTGAATGAGGCAAAGCTTGTTCATAACATACAGTACAAGACTTATAATCACTGAAAAGTCATGATCAATAAATGGAAACTCTGTGAATGAACATGATCACCCAATATTTTTGCACCACCAATATGTTACATGGTGTATTAAATTTTCAGTTGCTTAACAGGTTTAGGCTTCTTTACTTCTTTTGGTGTTGCTTCTTGTTTCTCAAAGGCACGAGATCGTTTTCGGACATGCGCAATCTTTCCTCAAGATAGCCTGTAGCAGGATGTTTCCCATGGGCTTTTGTGTACCATGCTTCCTATAGTCCATAGATAAAAACAGGACATATAGTTAACTTTGTTCAATTACACAGACTATAGGGGGGGGGTGGGGGAGACAAATGACAACTTACAGCCCACGGAATCACGAATGATACTGAAAAGGAAACACCGTACAGGTTAATCTCTATATTGTAGGTCTACAATCTGCAATGTCATTTCAAATAATGACAATTTAATCATCAAAATTTTCAAAATAGGTTTAAATTAATTGACAAAGGAAGATGACAAACTTGCAGGCTACATAAGGAAGGCAGGTAACGTCTATACATTTGGGGAAAACATGCTTACACGATACAAAGCTAGATAAATACTGTAAATATGAGGAAGTCTAGGAGAAGAGTTTACACTTTACAATTTTTGAAATTATTTTCTTACAATTTGGATGGGCATTGCCTTTGGAAGCTATAACTTTACAGTAGAATAATCTTTGAGAAATATTGAGTTTAATCTGGGGGATACAGAAAATGTACAAATGAGTGTTTTAGCCATGCACAAGATCTCTGTCAATCCTACCTACGAGCACGTTGTCTATTTTGAATATCGTGATTATAACACATTTCATCATTTTCTTGGAAGAGCTGAATGAAAAATTGATGCATTTTATAAATGCCGGAGGCTTGCAACTGTCTTCCCTGTCATATGCAATATTTTCTAAAAATTACTTGCGGTTGAATGCTTTCATGAAGTTTTACCCTCAGCCTGAACTTTCTGTATGAAATGATGATACTATATACCCTTCCCCCCCCCTCCCACGGGATTAATTGTTAACTACTAGTGGTCTCAAAACATTTGGGTAAATATTAAATATGAAATTATATGAATTTGTACCAAATTAACATACAAGTAACTTAGTAAGATAGAAATGATGCACCATTTTGCATCTCGTCCACCCCTCCAATACAAAAATTTCATCCCCTACCCTTACACCCATACCCAGATTTTGTCCCATCTCCCCTTGCCCAGACTCCTTGGTACCCTTCAGCTCCCCCCTCTCCCACCAAAAAGTCTGATTATGCTACCTTTTTACTACAATTAATAGCACACTGTTAACTCTCTGTTCAGCAAGCTATATAGCTATTAACAAATAGTCTTGACCATTATTTGCAATGGTGACACATCCATGCTTTGGTGAATTGATGAAATTGTCTATACAATGTGTATATAAAGGGAATCTGTTCTACTGATAAATTCATTCTTGACTATTAAATGGCACTTTAGATAATACTCACATATCCTTCTCCCTCACAATCTTTAAGATGCAGAAACTCAGTCACAACTGCTTTCGCAAGGCTAGTTTTCATGTTTTTTCCAACACTGTCAGAAATTTAAAATTCAGTGTAGTCTAACCATCAGTATGATTTCAATTCATTTAACCTTCTAGTCAACCTAGAAGACCAGGGTACAACTAACTTCTTCTTTTCGAATTATCACAAATTTGAAGATTTTCAACTCTGACCCTGTAAACTCATTAATGTTCATGATGTGAGCACATCACATACAATGCATCAACGTAGCAAGTATGGAGATCAGCCATCATTCCCTTATTAAGTTATTGCGCTCACAAGGCAAATGTCACATACCCGCACACGCAAACGCCAACTTGAATTCATAGGTTCCTTTTCCTTCCAGCAAGGAACCAAAAATACTGGAGATCTGCCATTGCAAATTTGCAATATCCCCACACCCACCCCTCCCCCAAAGAAAAAAAAAACAGTACTATACAGACCTTTGTCCGTATTTCTCGGTTAGATGGGACACCAATATTCTGACCATAAAGACATATAGCAATATTATGAAAATAATACAGTACAACATTATAAAAGTAGAGCCGCAATGGGCTAATGGTATATACGTAGTACATTCATGTGCTGTTTTTGCACCATAATAAGAATGACCAAAATAACTTGACACCCATAGAAAAGTATCTGGTCAATATACAATTCTTTCTTTGAGGAGGGAAGTATGTATTTAGTAATTGTATGTACCAAATATAAGATTCATCCAGGTTGCAGACATAGGGTCCATCTAATTACCATGTTTATCCATGTTCTGGCCAGTGAGTTAGACTGATAACAATTTTTTTTTTACCCCGGTCACCCCTCGTGTGACCTATTCTAAAGTCAATTGGTTTCATTTAATGTCTATGGGCAATATTTGTATCATGTATGCGAATCATCTCATTTCACCCATTAAGTTTGCCCGATACAAGGTTTTATGTGATTGACAACTATAGACATCAAGTTACCATTATCATGCAAAATCAACAGGAGTAAAATCTATTCAATCAATCCAACATCCATAGATATACCAATTGTCGAGTTTCATGTAATCACAGTATCTCAGTCCAATGGTTCAAACACTTTGCAATCCAGTAAGAGCTTGTTTAGAGCACAGTATAACAAAGTTTCCATTGAAAACTCCTGCAATCACATTAAAATAAGTAAACTCAGTTTAAATTTACATATTTTTTAGATTTTGAGAGTATGTATGAAATCTGGGGGTTGCTGGATTGTTGTTAAAAATATATGGAGTTCAAATTCCAAAGGGGGCACTTTTCAATATCAAAGGAGGCACTTTTCAATTTGTTTGCAAAAGTGGGGTATACATGACCAAGTGCACCCACCCCAGCTCCTACAACCATGAAGATGATACATCATATTCTTAGACTTCATTCTCCTGAGTACTTACAAATTTGTTATCCTGTATTGGTGAATGATAACTTGGGCCTCTGCTTTTAGCAAGGGAGAGGTCGGCATCGTCAATATCACTCTCACTGGTACCGGAAGTTGATAAAATGATAGTGCTTGGTAATGAATCTGATGAGCTAGCATTGCTTGAGTCTTCTTGGTTCTCCTACACAATTAACAACAAGAACATTGACATCTTGATTGCATGTTTTTCATTTTGTGACATGCATTCCTTTAAGAGTAGCATCATATGGTCATGCAAGCCTGTACCTCACTGGAATGTAGTAGTGCTAAAGTTTTGGCACATGGAACACTGCAATGCCATGTTGTGTTTCTATTTTCTTTTGTTGTGTCTTTTGTTGTGTCTTTAAATTAATTATCAGCAAAGAGATTAAACAGTACTTGCATTTTGAATATGTTGAAATGCTGCAGGAATTTCAGCCAGATGCCAACTTTTGGTATTACATCTTTCACAGAATGTTTGTCTAATAATCTACAGTAAAGCTGTCCTCATCTATGGCATTTTCTATGGAAATAAAAAAAAAATATTAAACAGTTTTTTAGTTTTTCAATTTTAAATGCTCATATGATACTAGTAAGCAAGGGGAAATACAGATAATAATTAAACTTGTAAATAGCATATTGATTGTTATTTATGGGTTGACCATTCCATAACAAAAGAGAAGCTGACAGATTTTGCTGAAACTGCATCAGAAGAATCTACTGTGTTCACAATAAACACACTCAGTATAACTAGCCTTATCAAATTAAATACTTAAGGGTAATAAAAAATAAGCAAAAAAAATCTAAACACTTTCTCATATCCACCCATATCCTACTTGCAACACCCTATTTTTTTAGTAGGTTGTGCATAATAAATTGAAATAAGAGCATATGGTACGTTAGGGCCTAGTGTAAGACTAACTTCATCCTCAAACATGAAAAACCTGAAGTATCCAGGCACTGGGAAAAAACATCAGTCACAATAGGCTTCAGGCTAATACAACTATCAACAGAAACCAACAGAATTTGTCATGGTACAGACACTATTACTGTTTTAGGCATAAGCGTAGTTTCTCTGTGAACTGAGCATACAGTGGATCAGTAAATTGTATTAGGTCTATAGGCTAGCAAATGAAAGAACTGTAAAATATTTTTTTTAAGGCACCTGTATATTCGCTAGTAATATATTATATCCTTAACCGTCCTATATTCCTGCACGTCCTATATTTTCCTACATGCACAAATCATACCATTATCAATGTACGGCTGGTTAGCTTAAAAGCAAAAATGTTCAAAATCCACAGGGAAGGTAAATTTATAAAGAGTGCCACCATTTTTCCACACTGTTGGTATGGAAATGAGCGAAACTATAGGACGGTTTATAATTCAGTAATAGTGCTGCATTTATTTTGGCCATAATTCCCGCTTTTTCAGCGAACAATGAATCAATAATACATTAAATAGAAAGAAAACAAGATAGAGGTTTTTTGGCATTGTCACTTTGTGGCTTAATGGTATATTCAAAGAAATATTTCAGCTTGGAATATTAAGTTCACAAATTTGGGTTGTACCATGCTACTACTAGCCTAGGCTATCTTCACATAGAGTAGCTATGTCTACATAATTAACTTACCTATGTTGAAACTGTAGTAGCCTATACCAAAAGAATATTTGCCTAGATGCTAGTTGCTACCTCAAGATGATATAATATACAGTTCTGAAGTTGTTACAAAATGAC
The DNA here is from genome assembly GCF_037975245.1 of Apostichopus japonicus. Classification (NCBI taxonomy): domain Eukaryota; kingdom Metazoa; phylum Echinodermata; class Holothuroidea; order Aspidochirotida; family Stichopodidae; genus Apostichopus; species Apostichopus japonicus. The sequence goes on from NC_092579.1 coordinate 8,813,867, forward strand.
CTAGCTAAGGCCTATGTTAGTTTGTAACCTAACTTAGTTTCAAACTTACTGGTAGGGCTAGGCTATAGGCTATATCCTAACCTAGCCGGGGCCTATGTACCTATTTTGACTTGAAAATTAAGTTTGACCATATCACTGACACAGCCATTGGAGACCATGCAACCTCATTTTTAGTAATGAAGTCTTACCTTTATATTTCATAGGCTATATAAGTTAAAACGTTATTTAGAGCATTTTCTATTGCAAGGCTATCCTATTATTATATCCTATTTTAAAAGAATGGATAGTTTTAGCCTATAAATAAGTTAATCTTATGTAGTGAAGTTAGGCCTATGCTTCATTAAAGACCAAACGCTACTAGTCGTTCGGCCTAACATTATAGTCTTAGCCTCTAACGTTATAAGTTAAACTTACGTAGTGAGGGTTAGCTTCATCAAAGACTGTAAGTTAATCTTACGTAGTGAGTTTAGGCCTATACTTCATCAAAGACCAAACGTTAGGCCTAACATTACAGCTATCTACGTATCACTATTAGTATCACTGTATCAATGTAATATTTGCTTGTCTGAACCACGGCGCTCGCAGCACAAATTACATGTAACTTAGGCCTAGCCTATCATATCTACAATGGCATATATAATATAGTATGTCACTAATTAACGTTGCGAACGCCTGTGGCCTGAACTAGTCAGCATACTTTGGCGTATATATACCTTTGAATATTCGTATTAACATTGGCAAACCCCAATCATCAAGGATGGAACTAACAAACGCTGCCATTTTCAGAGCCCATCAAAGTGTTTGATTCAACAAAGAATGCCTTCTTGGTCCTGAATTTACGTATGATTTGTAGATTTGTGTGACGGTGTTCAGCTGTAGTCTGCGAAAGGTGGCATGCAAAAGCGCTGATAGTGGTCACATGACATAACTTAACCAATGAGAAAAGTCTTAGAGAGTGACCGTGTGCAAAAAGTCAAACTTTCTTCGAGCTATTCCACAATTTCAAACAATCTTGCGTAATAACTCAACCAATACGACCCATTTCTGGGTACAGCATGGCTGACTCAGCAGATGGGTCACACAACATGACCCAGGTGTTTTTACAGTGTACGATCTAACTGGAAACCAGCCAGACATCGCACCAGTGCAATCTGCCATGTACTATGAGCTGTGGTGTACCGCAAGGCTGCATTCTTGGACCTCTGTTATTTCTTGTTTACGTAAATGATTTGTGTAACTGCTCATCTGTACTCTCCTTAATCTTATTTGCAGACGACACTAGTATCCTTTATAAATATAAATACCTCACATCCGGGGCACGTATAGTTAATAATGAGCTAAAATGGTTTCATTATGCCCAAGGATCATTAAATATTTCTAAAACCAATTTCATGATTTTTCATTCCTTGCAGCGTAAAATTAGCACTGTTGAGTCTTTCAATGATTGTAATAAAATTGACGTAATTAGTAAAGCCAAATTCCTTGGCATTAATATCGACTCCAATTTCACCTGGAAACCCTTTATCGATGTTACTTGTTCTAAAATATAAAGAGTAATTAAATTGGTATTTTGTATAAATTCAGCTATATCGTCCCATTTAATATCATTAAATCCTAGTATGATTCACTTATTCATTCGCATGCAACTGTCCTATTGTAATATTATATGGGGAAAAACTTACTCCTCTTACTCCAGTTGTTTAAATATTTAACAAAAAAAGAGCCGTTAGTAATTTGACTAACTCTGATTATCGATATCACCAACCAAATCCCTTTTCTTTACTCAAAGGATTCTTAATAGTTTGATATTTACAATTTACAGGTGACTATTTTCATGTTCAAGTATATCAAGGGGCCCATACCGCTTAAGTTTCATAGTTAGTTAAATTATAACAACAAATTCCATTTTTATAACGTAAGGACATCTCACGATTTCGGCACAAATCTTTCTTGCAATGATATTGTCAATCGATTTTTTATAAACAGTGGCGTTAAATTTGGAATATACTAGATAACAATTTAAAAGCCACAATTAGTCATTTTCCTTTAACAAAAGGTTAAAGTGTCACCTTCTAAATCATTATTGCTTGTAAGTTGTTTATTGTAAATCATTATTGCTTGTAAGTTGTTAATTACCTTTGTTTTTTGTTCTTTGTTCTTTTCCTCTATTTTTGTATTGTGTTTATCTGCACTGTTTAACTTGTATAAGTGGGACTGCTCGTACAAGATAATGCTTTTTCAGTCGTCCTTCACCACCTTGTTTTATCTTGACTTTGTACTACTCCTCTTTTATTGTTTTGGAAATATACTCAAACTCAATCTCAAACATCGCACAAAGATTAAGGTTCATGGAAACAAATTTCGGAGGTTTGTCAGTGAAAATAAAGCATGATGGAACTTTCTATGGAATAAATAACCTTCGGAACAGTAGGCCAAATACAAGTAACAAAATTTGCTGATTTAAGGATAAGATTGCAAGCTCTCTATAGACCTATAACCTAGGTATAGGCAAATTACAAGTAACATTTGTTTATTTTAGGCGTCAGTCACTTGCAGTCTGAAGTAACAATGTTTGCATTAGAGCAGTCTGTTAGAAAAATATCTTCTTGGTCAGTGCTAAACTAAGTAGGAAAATTATAGAAGTAGGTTGTCATACCATATAAGGTGGTTAATGTTTCGCCCATAAGTTCATAAACCAATATGGTTGACATATGTCTTGATGCCCTGTGCCTTCTGTGGAGGTATGGATTTCATGATTGTGTACGTAACAATGACAGTCTTATTTTAAGTGCGTCGACTTCTATAGTGGGCTGGCACCATTAGCATATATATGACTATGCGTTGTTGCGCTAAGGGTGCTTACTACTTGGTACAATATGAGTACGGTGAGTTCAAAGCATTCGTGAGTTCAAGCGGGGCTTCACACTTCCTATCGCTTCCGCACGTGACATAAGCTAGCACAGTGTGTACATCTTATAGCGGAAGGTTGACAAGAATGACGTCCCTCGGAGTAAGTGGAAGAACGATTTTTCTTTTAAGAACCAGTTTAAATTTGAAAGCTTTGGTGTATTGTCATGATAGAAAATATGTTACGAATGTGGAAGTATGGGATGGAGCCTAACTAAACAATCCGATGAAAGCACGTTTATAATTACATTCCTCCGTCTTTACAATTCACATGGAATTAAATATTTTTCTTCCTATTTCAGTTGAACCTTACCGCCGCCATGCAGATTTTACGTGTGGCTATAGCGTTAGCCACGGTGACCTTTGTATCAAAACCTTGTGATGCTTTTGTACCCGACATACAAGACTACGAATGCATTGATGCAGGTGAGGAATTATACAGTTTTATCGAAGGTTTATAAATTACCTTCACTTTTTGGGAGTGGGGTGGGGGTGGGTAGGTTTGGGGATTGTTTTTTATTCAAATAATGAATTCTGAGCGTGATTAGACTATAATTATTTTAAGTCTTTACAAGTTTCTCTACACGGCAGGTTGAATGAATAAATAATGGTAATTTAACAGGTCTCCTTGACTGATGAAGGGGAGGGGGGGCTTAAACATTTTGGGAGACCCTGAAGCTACTGAGAATTTTATAATAGAGGATGTGTTACCCTATGGGCATATATGACATTGCTGTCACTTATGTAGGGGGATTTCAGGGTCCTCCCTGGACCTTTTGGCTTTAATTTATACATCAAAGGGTGGATTCCGAGACATGTCTAGACTACAAATTAGGTCTATATAGGTAGCCTTGTACGCTAGGTTTTGCTATTTTATTTGTGCGAAGTTGACCCGTAACAGTGGTCCAATTCATCCTCGGCTGAATGCAACACAACCCGGCCCAACTGAACCACCCCACCCCTTGCTGACGATCGAAGGTGCGGGTCATGACCCTCCCCCTGCCTTGTGCACGCTACTGGTAATATTCAGTATAACTTGAGTGCACATTTTTAGCCTTTTTGCTCATAATATACTATGCAACCTGACATCTCAATAGCTCGTTTCTAACTTTGCTTGAATGTAAACTATTTTCTGTCAAGTACCTCCAGGAAGTGTATCCTAGTAGTGTTGTCTGTGATGTCATCATAGCATAAGTTCGTTCAAAACTTTTGTCAATATTCTTGAATCTAGTCTTTAAAATGTCACACATTTGGAAAAGTTTGCATAGGTTTCAAGTCTCTCTGCATTGAATATTTTATCGGTGTATAAAATGGTCTCAAAATAGCAAAAGTTCGTTCAAAACTTAAGTCATCACTTTTGATCTAGTCTTTAAAATGTCACACATTTGGAAAAGTTTGCATAGGTTTCAAGTCTCTCTGCAGGGAATATTTTAAGCGGTATACAAAATCATTAGTACCTAATAGATAAGTACATATACTCGTTCAGTTCGATAGCCATAAGGATATCACAGAAAATACACTGTGATCCACGTCATGAAAGGTAAAGGCCGGCTTGCTATTGCAAGATGCATACCAAACAGTTCACCAAGCTCGAAAAGTTTCTGTCTCCACAATATAACATGCTGTTAGGAATTTGAGATTGACAGAAACATTGTTAAAGCAATGAACTTCAGTTACCGGACTATCACTTTAATAATAAGATAAGCATCCGAGCAACAAGGCCGATGGAATGACTTTATTGTCCTTCTTACTAAACCATAAACTTGACGAAAATGTTCTGCTCGAATGTGTTTCTTAATGTTCTTTCTATATATGAGCAGATCCTATTCCGGTAACCTCAATCGAAGTTAACCACACGGTACTGAATCTGCCCGATGGCAGTTACAGACTTTCGTATACTATATCATGGGAACCTCTTACGCAATATGACTGTAAGTACGAATCTGTCTTCAATCTAGCAAAAAACTACGAAACAATGTTAAATGATCAATCTAGAAAACAAACAAAAAAATAGTTGAGTTGATTTACTTGAGCAAGGATATCGAAAATGAATTCTTGCAACCAACGAATATATACCTTTTGAAACTACATGATACTGTTTTGTAATTGAAATACTTTAAGTATTTTATATATTATACTGTATATATTATGTATACAATTTATTATATACAATATACAATATGCAATATATACAATATAATATATTTTATATATTTTATAAACAATATAGTTATAGTGTACCTCTCGGACCTTCAATGTGAGACGCATGAGAATAGTATTATCAAATGGATATTCCCGACCTGTAAAGATACCTTAGCCGCGGGTCGGAACCTAAGTGATAAACTTTCGGTAAGCATATTTACATATAATTATAAACGAGGTTATATAGGGGCGGTGGAGGTATAACACTTTAAAGTGCTCATTTGTATACAAAACACTTAATATTAAAACAGCAAGGAACCATAGTAAGTCAATCCCTCTAATCTTAGCGGTGACACTTAATATTTCTCCTTGGAAGAAATCTGAATTGCTTTTGATTGATGGATATTGCTAACAGTCAAACTTAATTATTTTTGTTTCACGATAAACATTTTAATTCATTGAACACTTGACACTTTGGTGTATGAAAAGTCGTTTGAAATGTATTATGAAAATCTCCTTTGAACATGTTGCTCTGTTACCGTAATGATACTATACACCAGCAAAGCTGGAAAATATATTAAAAGTCCAATTAAAATGTCAAACTTCCATCAAAATTTACAAAATAATGTGGGATGTGATTTACAGTAACGAAGCTAATTAGTAAAGTCGTTACTCTTTTTCTTTGCAATTTAGATCTAAGATGTGTGCAAGTAACGCACAAACCTGGTTAGAATTTGTGTTAAATATATTACTTGAATCTGATAAGATAGACATTACGTTTCATGAAACGAAGGACATGTCCCACTAACATAACGCTATTTTTATAGACTCTCTTTCAGCCGTCTGTCACAACTAATGTTATATTTACTATAACGTTTCATTAACCAGGGATGCATCCCACTAACACAACCCTTGTTATAGATTCTCTTTCAGCCGTCTGTCTTTATTAATATATTTACTATAACGTCATGACTAATGTTATATTAACTATTACGTTTCGCTAACCAGGTATGCTTCCCACTAACATAACCCTTGTTATATATGTTCTCTGTCACAACTAATGTTATATTAACTATAACGTTTCATTAACCAGGGATGCATCCCACTAACACAACCCTTGTTATAGATTCTCTTTCAGCCGTCTGTCTTGACTATTAATATATTTACTATAACGTTACATGGACCAGGGATGCATGTGTCCCACAGTGGTCCCACAAGAGACCACTGGTTAGATTCCCTTTTAACAACCTGCCATTAATAGTGTTCTATATACTAGAGAGATACATGAGCCGAATGATATGTCTCACTAACACATCCCTGGATAGAGATGTTGCTCGTTTATGATAATTAAATGGACAAATTTACTGCAGTTCTCATCCGGGGGAAGGTTAATAGGTGTGATCGTCGAACCAAACTTCCTCCGAATGGCCCTAAGCTTTTATAACACTATTCCTGGATACGTTACAGTTGTATCTGCCTGTTCACAGTATATATATATATATATATATATATATATATATATATATATATATATATATATATATATATATATATATATATATATATATATATATATATATATATATATATATATATATATATATATATATATGTATATATATATATATATATTCGATTTCAATAGGTAGTGACTTCACTAAGTAGCCTACTTAGGGACCCAACATATCTAATTAGAAAGTAGGATCCTTACATCATTGTCTTTCCACCTATATCAGTTAGCTCCGTATGAATTAGATAGTCAAATACAATTCAGTTCCCATGATCATCCAATATGAAATCATCACGACACAGCTTCGCTTTCAATTTTTCTTTTCTGTCCTTTTCCATTTAACCAGCAATCAGCGTTTATGTCAGGAGACGCCCCTTTCACTCATAACTGTCTGTTTCAGGTAAGAAACATTATCTCGAATGAACAAAAATAACACGACCTTGGTCACATAACCAGAGATAGTAGATTAGCATATATTAAACACAATTGGTTATCTACAGTTACTGTAGAAAGGCTAAGTTCTTGGCATATTTTTTTTCTACTTGGAAAAAAGAATGAATGGGTTGAACATGAAATAAAAACATCAAAGCAGCAATCACGAAAACATGTTTCGTATAATGTTAGACTCAGACAACTTACTTCTGTATGACAATTTTCATGATTTTCATGTTGTACCTATATTAGGAGATGATATAAATACTGTTCTCCTATTTTTACATGTTACTCGGCATATTCATTATTGTAACCTTTATGCTGATACATCAGACTTTTAGTTAGATCATGGAGGTAAAACTGTTTTACCTCCATGGTTAGATTAATGTAGAAATAACAGGGGCAACTCTGACATGATTGTTTCTTTGATCCTTTGTTTAATAATTAATAGGTGGCTTATGGTGTAACTTCAGAGGGATCACCGCTTCCAGTATCCCCAGCTTCGGCAATGCAATTCGAAACCCCTGGTAAGTTAACGCTGCGTTAGTCAAGGAGTATTCGTCTGACTAAATCAACAGTTACAAGTCTATAGTTAACTCTATGGGAAACGAGGCTATGAATTGTTTGCTATTACTTTAAGATTTATTTTGGTTTTTATCCATTCCTATGAATTTCAAATTATATTCAATATTACACTTGAATAAGTATAAATCGGGGAATTTTTCAACGTATTTTTCCTGAGTTAGGGGGTGGTCTGGTAGGAGAACTTGAGAAATTGAAAAATAGGAGAAATTGCAAGTGCACGTTTCTTCACTCCCCCAGCCTTTCCCCGTTTCCTTTTCCTCATTATTATAAGCCAAGTCAGTCGCATCCTAGGCGAACGTCAGCAGTCAGTGAACACCTCATATCATCTTCACCTTCAAAGTAAACTTGCTGGGGTTCTCAACAACAGTAGCCACCCTCTACACATTAATTTGGAAAGTGCAATAATACCCAGCAGTGGGTGGATGAGACTACCCCGTGCCGTTACGAATCGTTACAAATCCTCCTTTATCCCTCGTTTTATTAAACTTCATAATGAATCTTTTACTCGCTAGGTCAGTAATCTTGCTCATTGTGCAATCCAATGTTTCACAAGTATCTCTGGTGCTGTTTTACTGTATTTTGTATTTTACCGTTTTTACGTATCTTGCCAGCTTTGTTTTAAGTCTTATGTCTTAGTATTTGAGAGTCTTATATATTTTGTGTGTATTTTATGTACTGTACATATGTTTTATATTGTGAGCAATCAATTGCCCAGCTTGGGATGCAATAAAGAGAATCTGAATCTGAAAAGTGCACGTTTAAAAGTTCTCGGTATATGATTGCATAAACCCACAGGATATTAGCTATATTGAAGATGTCATATTAAGAAACATAATTACCTATTTAAAATCTCAATATGTTTGTAGTTTGGAAGTTACTGTAACATATGGCGCATTGCTTTATCTCTTTTGCAGATTTCGATTATAAGATTAAGTGGATACTATTTATAGCAATAGTTAAGTTATCGTGTCGTGAGTTGATCCAATCATAGAGTAGAAAACATTTCTTATTTCAATAAACTAGATTTTGATCCACTGAATAGTCAAGATTTGATTCTTAAACATAAGGAAATAACGTGACACGTGTAAACAAGTAAAGTGACCCACCATAACCGTCGTTCTTAACATTATATGTATACCTTAAATCAATATGTTGTCATATTTTGTGACAGTTTACGCTATATGGAAGAAAATGGATTTGAATTATCTAGCTTACTGATCCACGTAATACACACGTTAAGACCTCTTATCCGCATATTGAAAAATTAAGTTAAGCTAATAATTAAATGTTAAAGATGTGAATTTAACATTTGATTCTGATGCTTTTGTTACATAACTGTAGACTGTTACGAGGAAACACGAGATGCCACCTTTTGTGCGGCTCAGGGTGAGTGAATATACCAGTATTACAGTGGGTAACTTGCACCTCTTGGTCTGTTGGTAACGTGTACCTCGTGGTCTGTTGGAGATAATCCGATATTTAATATGATGTTACTTTCTGTTATTTTCATAAGTTAACAATATTAGGAAGATTCCTCAATTTAAGATAAAAAAGAACCCCGCTTAGTTCGCTGTGGACACGAAGCTATCACACGACGTAAAAATTAAACCTGGTGACCTGGGCAAAAAGAAATAACTGTCCTATATATATGCGCTAGTTAGATTGGGTTCCATTTTCTCCTTAATGCAATATCGAACCTGTCTGATTTTCGAGAAATGAGCTGTGTGAGGAGTCCTTTGGGTGTCGGGCCCGGGATTTGCTCTCTCTCTCTCTACCTCTCGCTCAACTCTATAGCGCTGGAAACGCATTAATTTATAAAGAAATACCCCAACACTTAACCACGCTTGGGAGCTGATAAGACTGATACAATTAACCAGATTGTTTAATTAAATTTGCACTATATGTTTTGAAGCGGAATTGGTAGGGTCCAAATTAAATAAGTGAGAGAGCTTTGAATTTTACAATTGCCATGTTGCATTCAAAATATGGTACATTCCCATTTTTGAAAAAGGGAGTTTAAGGTTTTGTCAATCTGCATCAATGATATCGCAATTATGTTGCAGGGAGATTATGTTCGGAAAAATATTTCTTAGCTATTGTTATCACGGAATCGATATGTAAGAATCTTGCCTTACTGCTTAAAATCTGTGGCTGTACTTTAAATTTCAGTGCATACTCTTTCAAGTAAACACACGTACTTCGAATGTACCTCTGTAAAGTCATTTTCCCTCAGTTGAAACATAACTCGAAAGTACAAACATTCTTCACAACTTTGGAGAAATTACAATATTGAGACGTGATGGTATTTTGACCAATCGTTTTGCCATATCTAAATTATATAATTTCCTATAATTTCCTTTTAATTTATCAGACGTTTACCGATGTGGTAAGCCCACTGACGTATCCCTTGATCATGTTACATATACGTCAGACGGTAACGTTAGCATGACGTTTATTTGGTCTCCTCCGGTACAAGTAAACAGTATGAGAACATTAGAGGAATACCAAACACAGCTTCACACGACCGATGGAGACCTGATCCTGTCTCATACCATCCAAATATATGATAGTGTAAGTACGAAGCTACCTATATCAGAGGGTTTCAAAAATATTAATATAATAATATAATATATAATAAATTACATGGCAGATATGAAAATATGTGTTTTACAGATATAATATCAATATGATGGTATACTGTAAGTGTAACGCCCATCTAAAATTAATAAACAAAATTAGCTTAAGGCGCATATCTTCAACACATGCGTTGGTGGTATGGTTTCTGATGGACTAATGGACTGCTATGTGACTGCATGACATTTGTATTAAAATATCCACACGAGCCTGAGATGTGTCGAAGAAAAAGATATCAAGATCATCACTACTACTGTGTTAGCTTTTACTATACACTGAAAACTTAAATTGGTTCACCGACTAACATAACGTTAGTCCATCTGGTGCCTCTCCCGACTAACATAGCCTTGGTCAGTTGCTATACCGACTAATCTATTCCTTAGTCAGTTGGATTTCTTAGTCGGTCATCTTAGTCCGTCAGCTTAGTCGATCAACAATTTCTTAGTCGGTAAATGTATATTAGTCAGTTACATTAGTTGGTGACATTAGTCGGTCTTTACCGACTAATTTATATGAGCCACCGACTAGTTTATAGCAGGTTTTACATTAGTCAGGATGGTGCCTCTCCCGACTAACCTTTCTTAGTCCGTATCGACTAACTAGTTGCACCGACTAGATTCACTGAAAGAATTAAACCCGACTAGTTTCACTGACTAGCATCACTGAAAGAAAAGAGAGAAGAAGAAACACAAATAATGTGTACGTTGGCAGTATTTATTTCTGATAAAACTTCTGATGTCTACAAAAGGCTGACTTTCGACAGATAGAGAAGAAATCACTGTAAATAAAATCTGAAAATCTGATTTTTTTTCCAACAAAGTTAAGACAAGTTAATGGATCAAACATGAATCGCAAAAGTATAGCACTGCACAATAATGCAAAGTTGAATCTTGGGCAAGGGTTCCTCATGACTTTCCTTTTAAAGTGGTACCCCAAATCGACACCAGTTAAGTCTTCACGAACAAAGAGTGTTTCTCTTAACTACAAATGGCCTCCCACTTGTCTTCAGGAAGCCAAAATCTGCACCATTATTGACCTGTGAACAGAAAATATGATATACGTGTAAGCACAGATACAGATATAGCACATGATAACTCACATTATCATAAACATACATTTACATTAAAATTTTATAACATATTGGGAGGTATACATTTAAATCTAGGTCCCTCAAATTATAAGCCAGGAATAGCAGCTTTACCAAATTATTATTAGCTTTGCACAGCATAACACCAAGTTATTTCTCAAAGCTTAATAATTATGTTAATCATGCTAATAATGATCCCAATAGACCGGGATCCCAGAGGGTTTGGTTAGCTGGGAAGGTAACCAATTGCCTTGTACATCACAATGTTCACAGTGCATTCCTGTATATGAAACCAGACGACTGGCAAACCGACTGTGGTGGGTGTGGCTGGGAGAGCAATTTTAAAGTCACCTGATAGCTAACCTAGATCAGTTTTCATGGTAACACATCAAAGTAAGTACAATATGTCAGGTATGGCCCCAAGAGCAACAAATGGCCATTGCCAGTAATTATTGGTGGTGGGGTACCCCTGCCAGTGATCTATAATTGACCCCTCAAGGCTGACCTAGGTCAGCTCATGAGGTAACCACTTGAAACCTACTGGAAAATGTTGGTTAGGGCTTCAGATACAACTGATGGGCATTGCCAGTAATTTTTATTGGTGGGGTACCCCTGCCAGTAGACCCCCAAAATGCCCATGCCCCATTGACCTAGATGAGCTCATGATGTAACCAGTTGAAAACTACTGGAAAATGGTATCACTTCATATGTAAGGGATGGGAATTTCCAGTAATTTATATTGGGGGGGGGGGGTACCCCTGCCAGTAGACCCCCAAAATGCCCATTCCCTCATTGACCTAGGTCAGCTCATGAGATAACCAGTTGAAAAATTACTGGAAAATGATAGGTATCACTTCATATGTAAGGGATGGGCATTTCCAGTCATTTACATTGGTGGGGTAACCCTGCCAGTAGACCCCCAAAATGCCCATCCCTCATTGACCTAGATTAGCTCATGAGGTAACCAGTTGAAAACTACTGTAAAATGATTGGCAGGACTCTATATATATGTAAGGGATGGGCATTTCCAGTAATTTATGTTAGTGGGGTACCCCTGCCAGTAGACCCCCAAAATGCCCATCCCCCATTGACCTAGATTAGCTCATGAGGTAACCAGTTGAAAACTACTGTAAAATGATTGGCAGGACTCTATATATATGTAAGGGATGGGCATTTCCAGTAATTTATATTAGTGGGGTACCCCTGCCAGTAGACCCCCAAAAAGCCCCCCCCCCCCCTCATTGATCTAGGTCAGCTCATGATTTAACCAGTTGAAAACTACTGGAAAATTATTAACAGGATTCTATATGTAAGGGATGGGCGGACTCTGGCAGTGGTGGCCCACCAATATAAACTACTGGAAATGCCCATCCTTACATATGAAGTGATACCTATCATTTTCCTGTAGGTTTCAACTGGTTACATCATGAGCTCACCTAGGTCAATGAGGGGATGGGCATATTGGGGGTCTACTGGCAGGGGTACCCCACCAATAAAAATTACTGGCAATGCCCATCCCTTGTATCTGAAGTCCTAACCAACATTTTCCAGTAGGTTTCAAGTGGTTACCTCATGAGCTGACCTAGGTCAGCCGTGAGGGGTCAATTATAGATCACTGGCAGGGGTACCCCACCACCAATAATTACTGGCAATGGCCATTTGTTGCTCTTGGGGCCATACCTGACACATTGTTCTTACTTTGATGTGGTTACCATGAAAGCTGCTCTAGGTTAGCTATTAGGTGACTTTAAAATTGCTCTCCCAGCCACATCCACCACAGTCGGTTTGCCAGTCGTCAGGTTTCATATACAGGAATGCATTGTGAACATTGTGATGTACCAGGCAATTGGTTACCTTCCCAGCTAACCAAACCCTCTGGACTCCCGCTCTACAGATCAGTGAAAATTTGACCAAACTTATGAAGCTTGCACGTAAATGATAAACTAGACTGTTTTTTTTTTTTAAAACAGGTTATGAAAAGTATCTTAAATATCATTAAACAGTTGGGTACAATAGTTAAACTCACTCTTCCATCTTTTTTCTCTATGGTACTTGTTCCTTTGCTTTTTGGACTCTTGGATAAACTCTTTTGTTCTGCGAAGGGTACCAATATATCATCTTAAAACATGTCTGTGTTATATATAACACAGTTCTCCTCTTCTGTTGTTGCCTCCACACTGGTGTCGTACATCACAGGAAAGCTCACCCTTGACTTAGATATTTGGCTTTTCAATTCTTGCTGGAAAAAAGAAACAGCAAAGTATTCATCATTTGAAAAAAAAAATAAATAAAGTTGTCACCACAAAGTTATGTGAGATTTGCTTCCACTATAGTCTCAAAAAACAATCCCAAAGTTTAAAGCAGACTGTATAAAGCTGAAAATTTGAACGAGAGTGTCATCACCATTGCAACCAGAATCAAATGCCCAGAATACAGAGATAATAAAACATGGGCTAAATCTTTGTTTGTTTTTATGATCTTTAAAAATATAAAATTTTAGAAACAGAAATGCACTGAGCCAACTTATTTATAGGCCTAATCGTTTTTAGTTGTTATTTTGCTTGCTCACATAACAAGCCTGTTTAGACCTAGGCTAGAGGAGAATCAGTACTTTGTTACACTAAGTTTGTCTACGGTCGTTTTGATTTAGTCTTACTAGTAGTACTAAAGTATATAATGGACCGGCGAAGACTAGAGAATACCCAGAGTTTTAGCAACTACGTTAAACTGTATCATCTGATCTATTATTTACGCCAATTAGTTTCATTCAATCTAGGATCAAAAAGAGAAAACTAATTAATCTTAACCTTTAAACTTTGCTACTAAACAGATATGCTTGAATTACAAATAAATGTCAAAAAAACATCATAATCTAAGAATCGATGCATATACATACACATAAACAGAATAATTTGAATTCGCGCAAGTGAACCCTGCACTACATTGGACAGTAAAAAAACGTGCAATTAGACCAAACTAAACATACTAAATTTTCCGTTACTTCTACATAAAATATCAATACAAATACAACAACTTACTCTTTTGGCAGTATACTAAAAGCACATGTTATAATAACTTCAGACTATCAAGCTTTCCTGAGAAAAAAACGGTTAATACTTCTTACAGTAAGCAAGTCGACCGTGAAGGAATGTCGCAATTGTTTCCTGGGCGTGACCGGAAATTAAATACTAAAAAATGATAAATGAAAAGGTTAAATAGAACTGAAGCGTGCATCCTGACTGCTCGCAACATATAATACCGTTGACTAGCCAACATAATGTGTTCAGCCGACTGTGACTGTACGTTTGAAGGTCTAGCCTTGCTTATTCAATATCACAAAGCCTACCCATTTAGATTCACATGGGAAATTACAGGAAATCTTTACCAAATGAGTGTAGACTTCAAATAAACTATTGAGCCTTATAGTTCCAGCATTTGTTTGGGAATAAATTAGAAGATTATGTGCCACTGTTCAATCTAGCCCAATACACACATAACACATTGTTAATTGGTGTTTAGAATGCACACTTTAGTGTTGAGAATGCACTGCAGTACCCAGTAGAAGCCTATAGGCTACTCACTGTCATTGCACTTGTGTATTGCGAAACGCCAACGTGACAACGGTAGCGTTACACTAACCATAATACAGTACTAGTGCCAGTGGCCTAACAATTAACTTTAATTTTACCTTCTAGTTAAAGGAATAACAGGTAGTCCGATGATGCAGTTAATACCTCCATTCTTCTAAAGACCTTCTTGGGTGATTTACGGTAGAAAGTTGCTTAGAGTGATCGTATGAAACTATGCCAAGCCCAGCAAGCTGCCGTTGCCTCTCGGTTTCCAAATTGAAGTGAATCGAATTGGGTTAAAACACATTAGTCCGTCGACACCGACTAAGCTACGATTATGGCGTAAATCGGGTGTCCGTATCGTTCTTAGTCCATGGGTTAAAATACCTTAGTCCGTCGCCACCGACTAAGCTGCGATTATATTTTCCTTAGTCAGTGTAAACTAACTAAGAAGCAGCGATGAAACGAAGATTTTTGCTAGTCCGGGTGCATTGACTTACGTTAAAGACTAATTTAACGTTAGTCCGTGGCAATATTGACTAGTTTATTTTTTCAGTGTATGAGTCGTTCTGAAAAGAGAAAAGTTCAACAATGCCCAGTGAAAATTGTTATAGTTTATACTTCATTTAGCCTTTAAGAAGATCCTGCTAGGATCGAAACGTCAGGCCAGCTTACTTTTACACAGAGTTTATACTTTAATAATGTTAACATTTTCAATTATTTTGAACAGAACCAAGTTAATACATGGGAAGCCATCAGCGCAGAAATTCAAGAAGGCCTTGAATACAAACTTACGGTTAGAAAAAGAAACCTTTATATTTTATTATTCAGATGTAAGTCGAATGGTACATTTACAATTAATCCACACTACACGTCTCAAGCATCCCATACCATTTTTGTATTTCATTGTTCAGCTCTAGTCGTTTGAATTGTTAATATTTATTATTTTTCCTTGGAAATTTTACAGATCATTCCTTACGTTTTATCAGATTATGCAAATAATCCTGAACCAGGAAGACTAGCCACAAAGTTATTCTTGGCCGAAATTTCCGAAGAAGGTAAATTCGATTACAATTATGGTGGTATGATTTCAAATATATTACAGGAACACAAATAAAGGTCGTATATTTACATTTTAACCTACTAATATACTGTTTTCTTTATTCTCAATGTGCAAAGTTATGCTCACAAAATTGATTGTTTGGTTGAGTTGACTATTGGTTTATAGAATCATCGAATACTTTGCTTGACTGATTGATTGATCGAATTGATTTGATTCGTAGATTGATTGATCAATCCATTAATTGGTTATCGGTAGTTAGGTTGATTTTATTGAATGTCTGATTATTTGGTTGCATTAAATATTGCTTTATAGAATCATCAATTAATTTGCTTGCTTGATTGATCCATTTGATTTGATAGATTGGTTTATCCATCCATTAATTGGTTATCGGTTGTAAGGTTGATTTGATTGAATGTTTGATTATTTGGTTGATTGATTGTTTCATTGATTGATTGATTGAATGGATTACTGATGGATTAACTGATTGATATTTTCATTTAGATTTCACAGATCATCCCTTCACGACTGAACAAGAGACTGACACAATCGTTCGTGATAAAGCTAGCATGGGGATCCAATCAACAAGCTTTGCCCCTGGGCCAAAGCCTACCCCTGAATCCGTCTCATCTACGTCAACAACAATGATCCTAATCATCGGTCTTTTCGCAGTTTTTGTGATTGTTGTTGTTATTGTATGCTTTCTATTGACAAAGAGACGAAGACGCATAAGAAAAGATAATCTAGAGAACCTCCATCTTGAACAAATGTACCAGGAGAAAGCCATTGGTAATATTTTTATGGAAATATTTTAAAAGAAAATAATAGTTTTTAGAATGGTTTTAGCCAATATGTTGCACGAAGCAGTAGCAATTGATGCACCGGATATACACAGATAACACAGTTGCTATTGTAAATCTTACAGCTTTGTACCAAAGTAAAAATAGATCGTGCTATCAATCGGCTGTAATCCTAATAGCACATGCTAACATTTTTTTCTTCAGATTTGTCAGCACAATCCAGTATTTAATGTGGTACAAAACTTTAAGATTTACTGGTAATCTTTGTGTGAATCGGCTGATTGATATGAGATACGAACTCAGTGAATATGTGTTGAGCTACATACTTAAATGTTAAATTGTGACACTAAATTAGGTTTAATAAAAATACTGAAATCCCTCCAGTTTTCTATACCACTTTTTAATATTTGAGAAATGACACTTCAGCATCTATCCAAAGGTGTACTTACTGGGATAAACAGAGGATTAGGTCAATTTCTCGATCAGAACAAAGCTCAATATGACAACTTAGATACCAGAGATTATAATACTTAAAGCTGAATACCTTTAAAACTGTAATAGCTATAAACGCCTTACCAAAACTGATATTCTACCATTTTGTTTTGGTAATATCGTGCCTAAGTTCTTGCCTGAAGTCACCATTTTATTAAAAAAAAAATATGCTATTCACGGTCTGTGTATGTATTTATGTTTTTTTTATTTTTTATTTACAGAGAAGACTCGAGAAGTTGATCCCATATTAACAGACAAAGAAATTAGCCACGATAAAGTCATAATCGAGCAAAAGCTAGGGGAAGGTGAATTCGGTGTGGTGCATATGGGCAAGGTCACCGGCATGAAGAATAAAGTTGAAGATGTGACAGTTGCTATTAAAACTACTAAAGGTGATGTAGATATTTATTAATCATCAAACGTACATTTTATAATATAAGATAATATAATCTTCGACGTGAAGTAACAGGATGATGTATCAAGAGAAATGCAAAGCGTTCATAAGTTCATGGAATCCTATTGAAGGACGCTACGGGATGTTGGTGTTATTTCCACAGAGAGATCCTGTATCATTTTGTACTAACAAGGCGTTATGTGTTTCGCCTGAGTTGCTTTTATAGAAGCAGATTGAATAAAAACTCCTTTTCAGTATAAAAATATGACATGGAAGAAGTAAGCCTTCAACAATGTGAACAATGAAGGTATTGCTATATTATACAAGTCCGTGTATACGTTAAACGTGTAAAGACCTATACCATCTAACTCGAAATATGTTAAAATAACTTTAAAAATACATTATGGAATTAATAACATAATTATGACAAATACAACTTTCAAAACTTGTTTTAAACGAAATGATATATAATCTCCGAATGGGGATAGTTTAGGATGAATACGTATACCTTACCTATTCAATTTGAGCGATCTTAATGATCTTTTATAAGAGCAAAAGGGAAACGACACGATTTGCACGACACCACATATCGATGCTTTTTAAATATAAGCCTAATTCCGTGCAAATTTGGAATGTAGAGCTGCTATGTCATAGTTTTGTCGCCATTCCATTGTTGGTCCAAACCACATGCAATATTAATTCCATTTTAACAGTTGGAGCATTTTCTGATGTAAAAGAAGACCTGATAAACGAAATGAAACTCATCGCAGAGCTGGGCGACCATGTGAACATCCTCTGTCTTCTTGCTTGCTGCTCAATGAATGAACCGTTCTACCTTATAACAGAATATATGAAGTATGGTGACTTGCTGGGATTCTTACGGGACTGCAGAAAGGTAAGTCGCTACACACATGTTACATATTTGTATTTTCTACTTAGAAAGTACTAAAGCATTCAAGCTTAATTATTAATATGTTATGAGGGCGACGAAACGGATGGGGCGTTTGACCAATCATTGTTTGTTTCTTCAGCTTCCTTTAACTTGAAATTCATACAGCATCAAATATATTTCCAACGTCAAAAATTAGCGATATTTTCCATCCAATTTTACAAACATTTACCAGATCACACATCCCATTTCCAACGTGGATTAATCTTCCTTTTTTCTTTCTTTTTTTTTGGCGTTTTTGAGGCGATTGCGGTTTACTCAGTGTTAGATTAAGCTTCATTATTCGTTTCCTGTTCCCTGTTGGGATTTTGATTGAAACAGTTCAATTTATGCCGGTGCTGTTGCCTAGTGGATACAGACGGTGGTATGTTAAGCACCGAGGCTTAGTAATCGGGAGGTTTTGGATTTGATACCCGACCGGGTCATAGTAAGGTGGGGTTTTCATGCAAGAGCAATCTACGATTTTTCCATCGGAAATAACTTTCTAAATTGAAAAAGGTTTCATATTTGAGATAAACATTTGGATTGGAAGCCACCCGACGTGTAAGTTGTAATCCATAAGCCCTTGTGGGTTTCTCTCACATTTGTGGTAACTTAAGCGTCGTAAAATAAACTACTGCTAATTATTATCATCATTGTTATAATTATCCGTGAAAGTTTCTTCTTAGATTGTTTTAACAACCATGCTCAAGGGGATTGTGAACGTCAGTTGTAATCTAAGAAAAATGAAAAAGAAAGCCACTAAAATTTGTTTCCACCTAATGAAGGAGCATGCCATAGACCTTCGTTCATATCTTTATATTCTCATCACAGCTAGCGAGTGCTGAGAAAGACCAAGTATATTCTGTAGGGGAATTACAACAACTTATTATTGCTCGTGACATCGCAAATGGAATGGTAAGTCGTTAATTTCATCGATTAGGATGTAACTGTGACACTTTCAGTTTCAAATAACATTAAGAACTTGTCAAAAGCATAGAGAGTGATAACATTTTGGTTTCCAAAGATGTGACAATCTACAATAAATTCGTCATCAGTTAGATGTGTATAGAACAACGTTTATAGTTATTAAAGGCCACGTGTAGACACTTCCATTCGTATTAGCATAATTGTAGACTTTCTCTCAATGTATTCTCTAGTATGTTTAAATATTGTTGATGAGAGCTAATCCGATAAAAGGTGATGGCTCTCCAATCAAAATGGCTTGACCAACTATTCCAGCATTCACCATATAGGATTAGCTTATCAGAAGCAACATAGAATATAAATCGACGGTATCAGATCAAGACTTAACGATTCCTCTTCGGGTATAGGAATCCGACGGAATCAAGGACTAGGTTCAGACTCATCGGATACTAAAAAAAAAGATTTATCAAAGAAAAAATATTATTTGGTTTGGCAGGCCCATATTCAAGAAAGACGTTTCTATCACGGGGATCTTGCTGCTCGTAACGTACTCGTTGGTGAAGGACTGGCGATAAAAATATCTGATTTTGGACTCGCCGATGACATTTACACGAGAGGATATAAAAGGAGAGCTACGGAACAGAAAATACCGGTGAAATGGTGCAGTCTGGAAACGATCATAAATGGAATATGTAGTTCGGAAGGAGACGCGTATGTAACCAAATACGTTACTCTTATCTCATTTTGTTTTATATTTTATGCACAAACAGTTTGGTTAAGAATTGAACATGTAGGCTATACCTCTAACTTAGGAAATAAAGGATAAATCCATCAAGTTTCTTTACCACCAATTCCAATTTGTGAAATGTTTTCGTTATATATAGAAAAGAAGAATAATCAAAGATAATTTAAATTAATGTTTCTATCATTTTAACAATTTGTATTTAGATACATGTACTGTAATATTCAAGCCATAGGGATCTGGCAGAGGAAGGCAGTAACGATACTTTTAGCTAGGACATTGAGGTAGCCTTTATTAGTGTTAACCACCAGCGGATAATACGTGAGATAAACAGTACTTATTATCACTGCTCAAAACGCAGTTAATATTGCATGAATCCATAAACTATGAGTAGAATCGTTCATATTCACCATGCCCTCTTTTGAAGCTTCATAAATTCATACGTGGTACAATCATGGGATGAAGACTGTTTTTTTCTGGTGGGCGGAACCTTTGACTTCACCCATTCTCATCCATACCCTTCATACTGCTCTTTTATCTCAAATTAGTTGGTCCTTTGGAGTACTGCTGTACGAGATTTTCACACTCGGTGGTACTCCTTATCCTGGTATCGCACCGCGGTTATTAGTCAGTCAACTGAAAAACGGCTACCGCATGGACCAACCGGACAGTTGTCCTGATGATGTGTGAGTACATAGAAAAACAAATTTGAGTACTGATAACAATGCAATCGCCATGACATGAGCTAATTGTATGGAACGTGAAATTTAACACCAGTGAAAACGTGAAATTTAAATACTGCCTATTACTTAGTTTTTATTGCGTATTAAGTTTTCTTTTGCTTTGTTTACTTTTTCTTCAATTACGTTGTTCAAATTTCTTGGTATGTATTTATGATTTAACTTTTTTGGCAGTTTGAAGGGAGAGAAACTCTGGTTTTGTTTATTGTACTTCATTCTACCTCATTGTTGCTCATATGTTGTAGAAAAGCAAATAAAATATACGAAAATAATTCTTTTAAATACTTTACTATAGTATCACACGAAGATTGCAACTTTTTCTACGATATGAATATGTATTTCGAAACGATTATCAACTGTGTAATTAGGGTTATTCATTAATAGTTATATATATATAAACAGTCTACTGGTTTCTATTTCTGGCACAAAGGACCGTTTGCATTGATTGAAATGTTTCTCCATAAGGAAAATCCTGACCATGGAATAATCAGAAAAGGTTGCTGAATACACTGTTAGTGTTTATAACCTATTTTTGCAGGTACGATTTAATGAAACGCTGTTGGCAGGAGAGTCCGATGTCTAGACCCAAATTTACAAATATGTTTGAAGAGTTCGGAGAGATGTTAATGAAGCGTACAGATTACCTCGAATTCGGCAGTGAAGATGTACTTGAAGTAAGTCACAGTTGGAAGACTCCTTATTCTGTTTCTTCAAAATGATATGTTCTATGTACTCTCATGTTGTTTATTTCAAAAGTGTCTGAAATAAAATAAAAAAAATCGTTTCAGTGAATGAATTAAAGAAACCCATTTCATATTATTCGGATACAATTAGGCACCGGAAAACTCGTTGCACAAATCACGAATAAGTAAGGTCATAAAAACAATGTTAACAATTCCTAAAGATGCTTTAAACTCTACAAAATTGTCTTGAATAAACGGGTCTCCTTTATTGAATCCCTTCACTTCACATGTGTTATAATAGAAAGTACTTGAACTGACACCGTTTGAAGAATACATGTTGTTTTACATTAGGCGGCAACTATATACACACTAGCCGAAATAGTTTTTAGCACATTTTCAATTGCGAATTTGTACAGCAGTTGAGAAGAAAAGTTATGTAAATGACCTTGGCATTGATAAAGAACTGACAAGGAAATTATATGAAATGATATGATTTAAGTTTAGTGTTATGTGGGTGACTATTGGTTTCTTCGTGATTGTTTTCATTTCAAAGATGGAGGAACTGCTAAAGCTACCGAGACGAGGTTCTACAATACAGGCTAATCATTACATTTCACCGTCAGATGAAGGGGATGCAGGGATGAAGCTGCCTCCAATACTTAACGAAGAGAGTGAAGTCGATTTTGATGAGGTCCAGAGTGCTTTACAACAATCTACGAGTGACAAAGAGGAAAACAGTACAAAGCAGGACGACGAACTTGTAATGATGTAAATTCAACGTATTACTAATATTTACAATGTGAAAGTCAGTTTGAAATTGGCTTTGGTTTGTGTCTATAAGATCACGTTGAAAAGCTACATATGTGTTCCCGCTGGCGTTTTGGGTGACCGATGAATAATTGAGAAGGTTCTTGGATGGCAATTTTACTTTGACCATCTTGCTGAACAGTTAAAAGATCTTACAACATGGATATAGGTTTGATAAAACGCAAAATGGATAAATATATATGGTGACGTAAATTAATATTATCTTTTCGTTCAGATTCAAGCAAATACTTATATCATTTTCGTGACAGCCTTCATTAACTCTTATACCTTTAATAAACGATCAAATTAATAGCGTAATTTAGGCGCATAATTTGACTTTTAATCTTTATATATATTGACAAAAATCGGGGATAAAACATAAAATAAGAGTTTATAGAGATGTTTACATAAGTACATTAGCGATATGCATTTCTTATAAATCATTCTTTTTATTCAGAGTTGCGCCCAAAATAGGTCTGCTTAGGCCTTTGCTATTTTATTTTGCTGTGTTTTTTTTTATTGTACCCAATAAGTTGATAATTTCAAAGTTTAACGAAAATGGATAAAAGCATAAAAATGAAAAACAACGCTTTCAAAGCCCGATTATTTGATGGAACCGTTTGTATGTAGTTGTTTTGGCGTTTTAAAAAAAATAATTTTTGTGTCGTTTTTAAAATGTTGTCTTTTATGTTATAAATCCGTGGTTTATATTTGTTTTGGGGGAAGGTGCATGGCCGCATTAGTCTTCCGTGGTTAGAAATGATTGTAGTATATTCATATGTTAATGTATCCCAATTCTGTAGAAGAGAAGCGGATTAAAATCATAAAGAAAAACATGGAAGATATTAAAAGTTCTTATACTGTGCATCTATGACATCACACCTGTATGAGTTTAGTTCATTTTGGGGCAGGCACTTTGTTCATTTCTAATCTCGAAAACGATACTTGATTGTAAATTTCACAAGAATGCTAAGAATATCTTCCTTTTCCATAAAAGTAACTTCCCGCATAAATATCCTTTTAAACTATCATAATTAATATATAGTTGATTGCCCAAAATGACCCGAGTACCTATTCAACGAGAGCTAGTATACAAGCAAATATACTAGAATACGAGTAAGGGATCAAACTTCTGCTGAAAAACATACACCACATTACTTCACCATTTGTACTTGAATATTGAAACATTTCTTTTCACAATTCTTTGGTAAGTTTGCAGGTGTTGGTTCATGGTACAATATGTGACCTGTCAATTCAATAATACCACAATCTAGCACTGCCCAGTCATCACAATGTTTTATTTCACAATATATTACATACAATTTTGAAATAAGAATAAAGTCAAAGTGAAATGTTCCACCTCCTGAGTCTGCTATGCAGTGAACCCAAGCACAAAATTCTGAACAAACAAACTAAAACATGACATCAAAACATCATCCCAGACGAACCAAGTATAATTCTTAACATTTGATAAAGTTATTCCGCACATATATCACGTAGAACACGGCTAGAAGTTACTTATAATGTTATTATATATTACAGAGGGCCCAGCAAACATTTAGGCCCACGACCCATGATCTTCCTTGAGAACTGAACTACGACCTACCAGACCCCCATCATTTAGAGTCCATGCTCAAAGTGTATAAAAGATAGCTTGACTCGGAGCTTGATGTTAAAAGATGCGGGCAAATCGTTTTCCTTCTCCAAGCACCGAAAACTGTTTAATTACTTTTGGAAAATCCCACGACCCACCGAACAGGTTTCTCGACATACAGTTTGCTCCATAATATTCCTAGGGTAAACATAATAACAAACAATGCGATCACATTGTTTGTTATTCTGATGGATGATGGATCTTGGTGAGTGTTATAGTAATGTAAAGATGTGGGCGGTGCCAAAGAGGGGTCAAGCCCGTAATTATAATACTGCAGTTACTATAGTTGCATGTATTATGTATTAATTTTACATGTACCCAGTACGAATTGACATAAGGTCAAACAACCTAACCCGTTCCCATTCAACCGCACAAAGTAAGTACATATTAGACATATTTTATTGGACATATTTATTGTACTTATTTGTTATTAATATTGTACATATTTCAAACATATATCACGACCACCAATGAAAGTAAGATATTGGCTATTTTAATAACTTCAAAATTACGGTGTAGATCAACTCGATTATCGAAATCGAAACTTCTATCCATTAGATTCAAAACGGGACAAAACCTCATCGTTACGTTGGTGCAAACAATTAGTAGATTTTCAAAATTTCGTCCATTTGATTTTTCACCCAATAGTTTTAATAATTTACAAACATAAGGTTGTCTATTCAGTACCAGGTTTATACATCGATCGCCTTAACAAAAATGTGGCGATCGACTAGGCCTAGATAATGTGAGAAAACAGTTCATTTCTGAAAGTAATACATTTCGATTGAAATAAACAAACTTGATAATAAAGGAAAGATGTACAACTCGATCCTTCGTAACGAATTATTTATATATGTCCGGCGGCGAATGTGCCTACAATTAGTGCCAGTAGTACACGTACAGTGAATTTCCAACATGGAGTCGCTGCCATAAATGAAATTTGTTCGTTACCATATATTACCATGCCCGTGTAGCATATATCAGTTGTATTTTGCTTACTGCTGAAAGACCTTCAGTAGATTATCATAAGTACACACTGATTGACTGCGTTAGTTATATAGAAACCCTATGATGATCTACAATACTATACTCTGTGATTTAGAAGCCGCGGTAAGGTTTTTTTTTTTATAAAAACATACATTTTGTGAAATGTTTACTTGTGACATGAAACTGTCAAATATCTTCAAATGCTTCATCTATCAAGGGGTTTGCCCCCACCCCCCCACCTCGTGTCCGGCACCGAGGCTGTAATTCTTGACCCATGACCTCACGTTAGATAACAAAGTGGCATTGAAGCTACCCATATCAATGGTAATCTTCTTTAAATATTAACATTTAATTATATTTATTATCCTTAATAATCTTAGTCTCGCCCGTTACCAAACGGTGGTTGCCAATGTATCAGACGTGACAGGCTTTTCTACATTTTTAGAAATTAGCGTTAAAGGTATATATAGTATAAGTTGGTATGTGTTACCAAGCTCGCTTATTCGAGGTCAGTTACTATTGCAGGTAGTAACTTGAATCGCGATATTGACAAAGTGATGGTACGCCTAAACACTTTCATCATGTCATCTAAATTTGTGGGTATTTAGTCGAAGAAAACACATTACAGTTGTCTTTACCATCAGTATAAAGGACAGGATAATAATTTCAAATTTATTTTGTGTAACTGTATATATTTATAAAGTGACGTCAATTAATTGCAGTTTACAAGAAAGTGTGCATATTGCGGAAGTGAAGTGATATTTTCTCTACTAGGTAAGTTTCAGATTGGGTTGTGTGTTCCAGTTGCAGAATAGTATGCAATGTAACACTCTGTTTAGCCATAGCACCGAAGTACATTGATATGTCAGTAGTGCAAGATCTGCCTACTATAGAATTACACAACTTTGCTTATATCTGCAAACGACAATACCTTCACAGGGAGTCGATCGTAGGGGCCGAAGGGCCAGTGACCCCAAATAGTTCAAACTAAGCGTACAATAAGCCTAGACCTTTCATGTAATAATTGTTTTTCGTATATCAAACATAATGCACAATCCTTGGATTACAATGGGATATTCTAACTTCAATTAAAAGAAACAATAAACTTTTGTAGAAAATCTTTAAACCACCCAAAAGTTACAGATAAACAGAAGCCTACCCAGATATCGCAACAGATTGCTTCATGTTCCTAGAATATAAAAAAAAAATACTTCACTGAAAAACTCTCTAATAGCGTAAATGACCCCAAATCAACTTGGTCGACAATAAATACTCTCATAGGGTAAAAGAAAAAGCTTCTCTCCTATCCATGACCATTCAAAACCACTTACGGGAATGTTAGCGACTCTAATAATGTATCAAATTAATTCAATTGCTTTTTTGTTGTTGTAAATATCGGGCCATCACTGTCAATTCATATCCCCTCAAATTCTAATCAAGCAAACTTCTTGTTACCTAACGACTTTAACCCTTCGTCATTTTTTTTACTTCCAGTCCAAAAAGATGAAATCATAAAAGTGTCTTTTACTTTTCTCAAACAGAACAAATCAGCTGGG
Source organism: Apostichopus japonicus (assembly GCF_037975245.1). Classification (NCBI taxonomy): domain Eukaryota; kingdom Metazoa; phylum Echinodermata; class Holothuroidea; order Aspidochirotida; family Stichopodidae; genus Apostichopus; species Apostichopus japonicus. Next base: position 8,840,503 of record NC_092579.1, read on the forward strand.
TATGATGATTTTAGGCCTGGAATAGTTAAAAATATTATCCACCATATTGCTGACCATCTTTATCATATATTTAACATGTCTTTTTGTACAAGTGTTTTCCCAGCGATTAACTTCAACAGTCCCATTAACTCCCATCTATCAAAATAAAAGTTAAAAAAGACATTTTGGAAATTTATCGTCCAATTTCCGTTTCACCAAGCTTCTCTGAAATCCTTGAGCGCCTTATGTTTAATCTTATTCACAACTTCTTTGAAGAAAATAACATCCTTATATAACAGACAATGTGATTTCGTCCTGGTCACTCAACCGAGCTAGCTCTCATTGATGCTGTAAATCTCTCATGCTTTAGATAAAAAAAAAACCTCAGTTGGAATCTTCCTTGACCTTAGTTAGGCGTTATGACACAATTGATTCTCTTAACAAAGCTCTCTTATTATGGTATCAGAGGTACAGCACATTCCTGGTTCAATAGTTACATTTCAAATAAACATCAGTTCACCTCAATTAATCATAATAGCTCTGACCCCTGCAGATAAATGGTGGAGTACCACAAGGTTTCCATTTTGGGACCATTACTCTTCATTTTATAAGTCAATGACATAAATCACATATGCCAGGATACATCAGTACTCTTCTTTGCCGATGATACAAATATTTTCTTTACCGGAGAAGATGCTAAACTTGTTCAGGATAAAATTAATAACGAATTAAATCATTTCAATGAATGATTCAAAGCCAATAAATTATCTTTAAATATTAATAAAACAAAGTTTGTTGTATTTGGTATGTGTAGCAAAAGTGGGATTTAGAGATCTTGAATAATATCAACATCAATAAAGTCGACAATGCTAAATTTCTGGGAATCACAATTGATTCAAATCATACTTGGCGAAACCATATTGATTCAATTTCCATAACTGTAGCCAGAGCTGTTGGTAATATTTCAAAGGTTAAGAACAATTTACCGCGTAATGTCACTAGAACTTTTTACAACACATTAATTCTTCCAAATTTGTCATTGTTCCACCACATTGTTCCACCATTTGGTCGGGCAGATATTCTTCTGATCGGACTAAACTAACAGTCTTACAACAGCGAGCTATTCGACATATTGGGAACGCACCTCAGCGTGCGAACACCAGTAAGTTATTTTCTTCACTGAATATTCTTTTAATTATCAAATCTAATTCCGAAAAAATCTTGCTACTTTTGCTTTTAAAGTATTAACACAAAGGCATGTACCATCTTCAATCAACAGTTTCTTTGAACATAATTATCAGGTGCACAACTGCAGAACCAGACAAAACACAAAAATACGTTGTTAACCCTTCAAAACAAACATTGCCGTATTAATTGTACAAAACCATTCGATAACTCTTTGGAATTCCCTATCAGATCATTTGAAATCTAGAAGCTTACTTCCACTCTATAAAAAAAATAACTAAGACCCTTCTAAACAACTATTGATGTTTGTATTATAATGTCATGTACCTTTTTCAGGCAAATTTTTAACAGGTGTTGGGTGGGTGTATGGATGGGAGGTTTTGAGTAAGTGGGTCGGGTTATAGCTGGGGATTATAGATGGTGAAAGGTGGGGAAGTCGTGGCAGGGGTCGGGAGGTTTTGAGAAGGGTCAGGGACACGGTCAGGGTTTTTCTCTTCTTCTTTTGTTTCTTTGTTGTTTAGAGACATATATGTACGTATATTTTCAAAGTTAAGTATAGGGAGTGCACTGCCCGTTAAGCCATAAATGAATTTTAGAGCACTTCCTTTCACAACTCTTTGTATTTTTGTTATTTTATATATACTGTGGTCAATATGAGACTTAAAGCCAATATGAAGACTTCCTTGATGATAATGTACATCGCCATGATTGTAAGCAAATCTGGCGATGCGTTTCTACCTGGAATAGAAAACCAACGATGCACTGATGCAGGTATGTAGTTAGTTCTAAGATTTGCTTTCTATGAAACTGTCACTGAATTGCCAATCAAAGGTCTGGGCCGTTGCCTTGGTGGAATCCCCAAGATGCAAGTTGAGGAACATCAAGAAATAATTACATTGAACTGTTGATATATTGCATTGTTGCATGTTGAAATATTGCGTGTTGCATTGTTGTTGCATGTTGCATTTTGGGTGGGTCATTTCTTAAAAGGGGCCATCATGACACAATCTAAGCGGACAACCAGCACCGGTTGACGCGTAGTGCAGCAAGAGAATTTTTGCTAAAAAATGCTCCCATATTGCCGGAAATGACACTGCCCAGGCTTGTAAGATGCATCTAAACATTCTTTAGTTTGAGGGCAAGGGAAATGAGAAAAAAAAGCTTTGCTTTGGTCATTGCTTTACACTGAAGTAAAGATATCAAAGCACGTGTGGGCATTCTGATGTTAGCATTAGCCTATACATGCTGAGGGGAGGCCAGATGGGAAATTAGGTGCAAATTCAATGTTAGGTTTGTGCTATCATGATTTGTTTTACATGTCAAAGAGGGAACCACTAGGGGTGGGAGGCTTATGAGCTGAATGTGTGGGCCATGTAGGGGCCTGGAGGGCCGCGTACCCCTAGTCAGTATGTTAAAAAGGGCCCTGACATATAAGCATATTTACAATGTCGTAGGGAAGCATTTCCTGAACTCTAAGTATTCGATCGATTTTGATGCTCGTTCTACAACTGAGTTCGATGGTTTGGTGCTTAGTTCTTTAGCCATATTTGTTCTTGATACTGTGATTGTTCTGATAATACAATTTAGTCGATAACATATGATGTTCGATTGTTGTTTATTGTGGTATAGTGGCCAAGCTTCTCCTAGACTACGTCTGGTTCTCAACATCAACGGTTCATGGTTGCTCCATGGATTGCTATAGCGGTAACATAATAAAAAAAACTAACACTTAATGTAAACAAAAACATGAAATAATACCAATCAATAATGTCATGTGGTTCTCTGAAACATTTTATATATTCACTGGCAAGCCAGCCCCTTCCGTGGTGACATATTATTGTACATTGTATTTTCTTACTGCGCGGAACGTATCTGTCACAATTTGTATCTCAGACAAAATTTGAACAATTTTAACGCGTTTTACAAATGTCCGATTTTTATTGAAAAGATCCCATACCACCAAACTCGATTCAATTGAGCTATACGACACTGAAGGAAGCTAACGGAAACTGGATACTTTTGTACAATATATCCTGGGTACCTCCGTCACAGTATGAATGTAAGTAACATGGGTACCTCCATCACATGTGTGCACGTAAGTACCATGGGAACTTCCAGATAAGTATGCAGTACGTAACTATCCTTGCAGCCAACGCTATAGTATGTGTTCGTAACATTGAGCCTCCAATACAGTATGCACATAAGTATCATGGGGACTTCCGACATAGTAAACGTACGTAACATGGAGCCTCCAATACACATGGAGCCTCCAACACAGTATGCTCATAAGTATCATGGACAACTCCGCCATAGTATGTATGTAACATGGAGCCTCCAATACAGTATGGACATAAGTATCATGGGGACTTCCGACATAGTATACGTACGTAACATGAAGCCTCCAAATACACATGGAGCCTCCAACACAGTATGCTCATAAGTATCATGGACAACTCCGCCATAGTATGTATGTAACATGGAGCCTCCAACACAGTATGCACATAAGTTAAAGTCAGCCCTTACCACAGTATCCGCATAACTTTCATGTTTCAGTTTGTTATGTAATTTCCCAACCAACATTTTCATACATTTTGATTTCTTCTTTCATTTTTTTTACCTCTTTTTCTTTGAATTATTGTAATTGCTATTGTCAGTATAAAAGATTGCACATAAGTCTCTCATACCGCAAACGAGGAAATACAGAGAGTAAAATGAAACATAACCTTCATGGGCACCTCTACTACAGCATGCACGCAATGTATTCTAGAACCTCTACAACAGCATGCACGCAATGTACTCTAGGATCCTCTACCATCGTACTGTGTACTTAAATAGTATGGAAGGTAATAAATCATGACTATATAATTGATGATTCATAAGGGATTTTTATCATTTATCACCTAAAGTAGATACATACAAAAGGAAGATTTATACCTTATTCTTTATTCCTTATTCCTTATGAGGAAGTTGGTTGACTTAACATATCGTGTAAGTGCATGCATTTGTAATAGCATGCCATATAAGAAATGTGCTCTTTATGGCAACGAGGTCAATTATGATTATGATATTTGCCCAAATCTCTGAGGAAACACAATTAACTTGCGTTTAAGAAATATCGTTGAGTGATATGCTTTTATTGAGTTTGATGACGAATTGATCTGAATTTGCCCATCGTTAATGAGATCAATGTTATCGCAAATGTATATTTTAACCTTTGACGATAGAACGTTTGCACCAATTCTCATCACTTACTTGGTAATGCATAAAATAACTTTTAACAATGCTTGCTTTACAAAATATTTCCCAACTATGGCAACAGCAATATATTACAAAATGGTTATGCTTGTGCGTAATGACCACTTTTACAGAGAGTCTGCGATTTTGCTAAAAGAAATTCACTCAGATTATACTGAGGGTTGGAGCACATGTCTTTTTTTTCATATTATTTTTTACGATGTCAAATAAATATAAAACGTGATGTCTGTTTAATGAACGCGGTTGTGGCTTGGTTAACGAAGTGAATTATTCACACTCCCAACAGGTGATACATATGTAGATTGTCTAAATGACGCATTGCCCCTTTGAAGTGACTTTCACTTGTTACGCGCGCATACTACAGATGCGATTTTAATTCCTTGCCCTTCCTTCCAGACGGAAAATGGCTTAGATGAATATGAATATTGACACTAGCAAACGATGTCAATTGGAAAACAACAATTGTTTTATTATTTCTGAAATATAAGTTTTAGAACATTTAGTAGGATATTGTTAAAGTTTGCCCACTATTCATTTCAGAGATGAAGAAGAGTCCATTTAATGGTAAAATCAGAAGTGCATTATTATAGATTATTTTCAATAACTCATATACACGAAATGCCTGGTATATTTATTCTAATTCGTGATAATTTTAACAGAAATTGTATTTTATTATTTCAGATATGTCAAAGATTTAAAATATAAAGCCACCTATTTACAAAGTCGTTTGACTGAGAATTAGTAACCCATGCATGCTGCCACTCCAGACTATGTTTGATAACCTGGAAGCTACCGTATAGATGCTTTCACCGGTCACTATTATCTTGACCAATTGTAGCAAAACAAGTCAATATCAATGTGATTCACCTATAACGTGTCTTTCCCTTCAAGTGTTTTTGACACGGTACCGTGTCCCTACCATTTATGTTTCCTAACACCAGTCTATTATATCCTGTGCATAGATGTGGTATACCTTACCGATCTCCAACTTGAGACAACTCGTACGAGTCTTACTCCATGGGTTTTCCAAAGTTGTAAAGAAGCTCTGCAAGCAGCGAGTGCGAGCGCAAAGGACAAACTGTCGGTGAGTTAGGTAGCCGTTAAAACGCATTACCAGGGGCGTATCCAGGATTTTCCAATGGGGGGGGGGGCGTTAGGCATGAATGATCGCCGTCCTGGGGGATGGGTCTAAGGAGAGGGGTGTACAATTTTTGCTTTCGAAGAAGGGCTGAAATGCAAAATGGTGTCATATGCATGGGCGGCGATCCGTACTTCCGAGTGGGGGGGGGGGGGGTTATGACCTCGTTGACTATCTAAGCGTAGCGCCACCATGAGTTGGCGCGAAGCGTACAAGAAAATTTTGGGATTAACAAACCCTCTAGATGGCCGGAAACGGCACTTCCCGAGGTTTCCAAGCGGCATATACCCAACTTTAAAATAGGGATGTTATGTCCGAAATATCTCATAATCAGGATCCAAAATATTTTTTTTTTAATTTCGGGTGTTATTTTGGGAAAATTGCCCCTGTCAATCTTGTTTCAGGCGCAACGTTAGAATGTTCGAGAGCTCTTTTATATTATTCGATGAAGAAAATGGCCTCATGCAGGCTATTATAGGCCTATACACATGCAATACACAATTACACATAGTTACATTCCTAGGTACCGATTGGTAGGGCATCCAGGTGAAACGTGTATTAAGCATTACCCTGGTTACATGAGATTCTCAGCTGTTCGAGGGAACATGTACGTGTGTAGGCCTACTATAGGGCCTATATGAATACTATGAGGGTGCATATATGTACTATATCAATACCGTGGGCGCAATAATACATTTTGTTGTTATAGGGCCAATGAAGCCTACAGTCAACTATTTTTGCTTTATAAAGACGCTTTATTTGAAAAGATCGCACTGCGTTTATGGTAGGCGAGAAATGAAGCTAAAAAAGAGCCGTACATTAACGAAGATGCATAAATGTAGGCATGAAAATATTCTTATCCCTGGCATTTGGTGGGGAGGATATGGTGCATTACATCCCCTCCACCCATTTTCATGGGGGGATATATCCCCCCTCCACCCAGGATCGCCGCCCATGGCCATATGTGATCCATTTTTCGACCTTAATAATAAGCAACATTTCCAGTAAATATGGACACAAAATGCACAATTTAGTATGGCTGGCATGTCACTTAGTGTTTATAGTGATAATACAAACACAATAACCATCTATGTTTCTAAAACTATTATGCCGCCGAACTTCGCCAGAACCTTTTTTTGGCAAACAAAAAATAAAGCATACGGGAAGGGGGGGGGGGGGGGTTGAGCGATCACCGACATCTCACATAAAGGTCGTCATTTTTTTTTTTTTTTTTTGGCTAAACTTCTTTTTTTTTTGGTGACGGCCAATAGGGGGGCGCGCCTGTTGCGCCCCCCTGGATACGCCCCTGCATTACTGTACTTAAAATAGCATGCAGCCATTATTTTTACAAACATGGTACTTCTTAGCAATAATCATCATATCATCATCATCATTATTATTATTATTATTACTATTGTAATCCTCACTCAATTCGCTTAACGCACTTCGCATATCTACTTTCTGCAAGGTGATATGGTAACTCAATATTACAATGAGATACATGTGCTGGTTGTTATAACGCCAATATTTTACAACCAGATGCATATCGTGTATCCTTACTGGATGTTGAAGCCAGATAAAGGCTCGGCAGTAATCTGACTGTTATTTATGCCTAACTTCCGGGTATAGATTTGATTACAATCATCTCATTGTTGTTTGATAAAACGTTAATCTCAAACCTATATTCAGCTATTTAAGTTATTTTAAAACAAGGAATCGTCTACATTCTTTACACAGATTATGCTATTGTTTCACAATCTCTTTTTTGCCCCTCTTTATCATGGTTCTTTTCAAACTATGCAGCAATCTGCGACTATTTCACGAGAAGCACCTTTCACTCACAATGCTTTGTTTCAGGTAAGAATCTTAATTGTGAGAAGCATCACACTGTATGGAACACACGTTGTACTTGCTCTTAGAAACAATGTATGGAATGCTTTGCACCTCTTATATCTTATGATTCAGATTTTTGCTTCTCCCACTTCACTGTTTAAATCAACCAATGCATGGAATGGAATATTATTCTATGCCTTTCAATGATCTGTGAAGGCAAACTGACCATTTCAGCTAAAGTGTCTACATTGTGCTAATGCAATGAAATATACTATTGTAATTGTGGGCAGAATTTAAGGCCATTTCCCGTGGTTACTTCTAGTTTTTATGTTGCCCCTCACCCCCCACCCCCCAGTCGTATTGTACGGTAGTTAATCATCTTATTTTCACACACAAAATGATAATAATTTACTATATATTGCTTACCATGCCTAATCATGATTTAAAACATTCTTCTTCAACGACAAAGTGGGTATACCCTATTTGATGATCAGCCTATGTATAAAGTGAAAGCATTCATCACCAAAGTTTGACAGACTAAACATCTTGATATATTGTTTGGCTCGCATATGTCGTTAGTTTTGTTTGTTTTAGCTGCACATATGAAACTACAAACAATTTAAAATTTTGCACGCAATTCATACTGTGTCACGTGATGGCTCAATCGGTAGTCTGTATTTTCACATTTACACTACGGAAAGTAAAATATTTCACTCTAAATATTTTAGGATGTTCAGTCCTGTTTTGTATTTTTAACAAGTTGGCTTACGGTGTAACGTCTGAAGGATCGCCTCTTCCTGTCTCTTCGGTGTCGCAAAAGGAGTTTGAAACCCCTGGTAAGTAAATGTTTCTTACATTCGCCGCACAATGCCAGACTGACCACGACCCGAGTCAACACGACCGTCGTTACGGGTCAACATCGTGAATATTCAGCATGGTGCGTGTGCTTAAGAATAGCACGGCCTCAGTCTGGAATACTAAACACTGTAACCTAGAGGTAATACATTTTCAAGTGACCTGAACGAAGCAAATAGTAGTTTAGAACACTGATCATTTGTTCGGGTTGTGGGGTCAGTTATCAGACCATTGGCTCTTAACGACAATCAATAACCGGGTCATGACCAATCGAGTTCACATGGGTCTTAACAACAATCGAAATACCATGGCACGAAGGTCGAATTGAGTCTGGTCGAGGTCAGTCGGGCCGTAGGTGATGGACTTAAAAGATGTTATGCTCAAGGGGCCTCCGCTTATATCGCACCCTTATATGTACGTTTCAGGAGAAATATCATCGAATCATCCTTCCTTACATCATATTGTCGAAAATAAGGTTTGAATTTGATTTCAACAGTTTTTAGTTTATTCCCCAAAGTTAACAAACATAATATTGTAAAATGATGGGGAATAAAGAATTTTAGAAAATACATTTTTTACTTAAAGGATGACTTGAGGGATAATTTTACTCTTGATAGGTCAGATTAAAAGAAGAAAATTAAGATAAAAAATTCAAACCAATTCGGTTTTCACGATATTTCAAAATGTACTTAACGTCTACAATGTTCCTTTAAGGCTAAATTTGATGATGAAATCGGCTCCTTGTGAAGACCTTAATGTTAATGTTAATCCAGTTTTTTTATGAATTCTAATAACTCATACAAGAAATATACTTGTAACTTCATATGAACAACGGAATACCCTCTTATTTCGGACATGTTTCATCCCGTAATGTCACCATCTCATATGTATTTACCTATGCAATGAAAAAGACTCTAACATAAATTAACATTATAATTCATTTTCTTTGGTACTTTAGACTGTTACATGGAAACAAGAGATGCTAATTTTTGTGCGGCACAGAGTAAGTATAACTACTAGTTCCTAATCTATATTCTCACTCTGGTTCACCAACGGAAATGTACGAGTGACTCAAGGCTTTAGATTCCATTTGTTAATTTTGAGATGATAATTCTCGAATAATGACATTATATTTTGACATTAAACATGGTTTAATGAATAATACATATTATTTTGTTATGGCACGTGGATCATATGGTTAGGTAGTTAATTGGCATCAATACTAAGTATAATTTGTCTTTCTTTTTCAATTAAATTGAGATCAAATTGACAAATATTTAAATTAATATACGGTAATATATTATAAACAAGTCACTAATTATTCCGCTGGTGAAAGAGAGTGTATATATTTTATTCGAATCAGATCTTTAGGAATGGCTTTAATAATGACATAAACAAAGTTCCTCAATACATTTCGTAAATACCTCAGTTTACAAGAACGGCATTTTATCCTGTGAATCCCCAAACTTTTCGGAACTATTATAAACAAACTTCCATCGTATCATGGCTAACTTCGGTATGTATGTTCAATACAATTGCAATACTAAGGTTCATTTTATGCAGGAAATGTTGGGAAAGTTCAATGCTTTAGACAAAAATTGTCTTGGAATTTCCAAGACTAATATGTTCTCCGTAATGTCTTTCTTCACAGGCGTTGTGCGGTGTGGCATGCCAATACATGTTCTGCTTGTACGTGTTGAATATAGCTCCGAAAACAATATTGTTATGATGTTCAGCTGGTGTCCACCAATACAGGTCAACCAAATTAGGTCGCTATCTCGATATAAAGTACAGCTTCATACGATTGATGGAGATTTGTTATTGACTGATAGCATTCAACATGAATCCGATGTAAGTGTTAGCATTTAGAAGCGTGAACATGCGCTCACGTAACAACAGTTGGTTCCATATCGCAAGTCACGCAAAAGATATTTATTATAAACTATTTTGTACGACGAAACTGTAAGACATTGAGATAAATGACAAGTACAAGTAAAACTTGACTGAATGTTTCATTGCTTGGGTTGTATACACGAGAAGAATTATATGTATGTACTACATCAATCAATTTTTGCAAATCGATTTTTCTAGATAAATACAAAAAAAGACATGGGGAATGTTTAACATGATGTATAACCTATTATGACATTTTAACGAAATTGAATACAAAAGTTGCCATTTATATAATGTCATTGTTTCTGCGCAGAACGAAACTTACTATTGGATAGCCACTAGCCCAGACATTCAAGAAGGCAACCAATACAAACTAACGGTTAGATTATGATATTATTGTTTATCGGTATCTTGAAAGTACCAACATGTCAGTTCCGAATGTATTTAGTAATATTGGTCCAATCAAATGTTTCGTCGACTTAAACAATGAAGGAAACAGTGTAGAGAATTGGTTCTAAGAGATCTTAAGGATTGGCATTGGTTGATATCAAAAGTCATCCACACATGGTTATATATAGCAGGTTTATTACGTAACAGACTGATAGATCTAACAGTACATTGGGTTATCTGCAGGAAAGAGTGGTGCCGTCCGATCTGAGGGGAAGGAAAACCATTTCCGCTATGACGATCAAATTAATCAAGGATGGTCAAAATTAACAACAGTACTCTCTTAAAATGTTAGACTGAAGAATTCAGTCTTCTTTGAGACTGAAATTTTTTTCAGTGTTATACACTGAGTTTAGACTGAGAAACACTCTACTTAGACTGTATTATCAGTTACACCGTTCAGTCGCTGTTTTGGACTGACTTTATTAACCAATCAGCTAATCACATGTGGCATGTCATCTTACCATTTTCAGTCTCTGTATTCCACTGAAAAATGTATCCAATCAGAGAACAGAAATGCGCCTACGTCATCCGAAAACTTGCAAATACGCCGCACAAAAATAAGTGTGACAACGAGCGCTACAACTTGTGTACATATATACTACTATATTCTTCGCTTAGCCAGGTACTCGCTGTACTGTACGTACGCACGCCGTACACACAGCTAGGCATGAACGAGACAGACGACCGTATGTCTAAGCTAGAGTAAAGGTTATAAATTAGCAATGGCTGAGTCTTTAAGAACTTTTCTTACAAATAAAGGTTTCCACGAAGAAGTGATAACAGTGTTCGAGGGTATGTATGTATGTTTTTTGTTGTTTTCCAATTAATACAGAATAAAAGCTTGGCAGTTCGTAACGTTAGTTATTCTAGGCTTGTGCGCGAGGTAGGCCTAGCTAGGCTGTACTATAGCAAATAGGGCCTAGGCTGTTGTTATAATTGGTGGGGCCTATTAACACGATCGTCGGGCGAATAAGCACGCCGGTCCTGCATATGTACCCGATCGTCGGGCAAATCAGCCCGCCTGTCCTGCGTATGTACCCGATCGTCGGGCAAATCAGCCCGCCTGTCCTGCATATGTACCCGATCGTCGGGCGAATAAGCACGCTTGGCCTGCAGTATGTACTCGATCGTCCCAAAATGAATCTAGGCTAGGTTAACCTCATAACAAATACTTGGACATAATAATGCTCAAGAAATTGCAAAACACAGTACTATTATGCATAGATTGTAAGCACCCTTAATTATTTGAAAAATGTAGTGACTGCTACAGCCATTACAGCATGAAGCTATCACGGTACCAGATCGTTGGGCAAATTAGCCCGCCTGTCCTGCATATGAACCCAATCGTCGGGCGAATAAGCACGCTTGTCAGGACTGCAATATGTACTCGATCGTCCCAAATGAATCTAGGCTAGGTTAACCTCATAACAAATACTTGAACATAATAATGCTCAAGAAATTGCAAAACACAGTACTATTATGCATAGATTGTAAGCACCCTTAATTATTTGAAAAAATGTAGTGACTTCTACAGCCATTACAGCATGAAGCTAACACGATTCTGTTAAACCATTACCATTGTATTTAAATCATATGGAAACTGGAAAAGAATTGGTATGCTTTTGTTATTTTATTAAACATATAGTGGGCCATCAGTCTTTATTATAAGATTTTACAGTAATATTACCATTCACTAATGTTATGAAATCAGTTTCTTTTACAAGCAGATAGACATATTAGTGAAATCAGTAGGCTAAAATGTAAATCATATTCCTTGTTCACTGGTTTTCTATGCTGATGTAATGGAATCAGGAGATGTCATGAACAATTTATCCTTAAAAAGAGAAATTTCTGAAAACAACTAACAACAAACCTTGCTTGGTAACCATGTACCTGCCAAAATCAACATGATAACCCATAAATGTTAGGTTGAATTTGAATCCACCTTCACATAACACATCTCACCCGCCACGGATGACATATTGCTGCCTATCGTGAATTGATATATCTCCTTTGTACAATGCCAGTCATGTTCTTGTTTCTCCATTCTCTCCTAAATATTATTCTAGTCTAGTCTCTCTACCTCTCAACATATCTTTTTTTAAGAATGTTTTGATTTATACCATATTGCTTGTCCTTTATCACATTTATTTTTATCTTCACCAAACAGGAGGGCACAGATATTGAGAGTGCAGCACAGGGCAGACAAGGACAATATTGACAGCCTTTCATCCTATCTCTCGGACCAGAATTGAACCCCAAACAATTCTTCATTGTGGCAGATAAACTGGCCATTCCAGCTGGGACAGAGGCGTAGAACATACATTTAACATAGACTATGCTCCCCCTCTACAACACTAGTTTTGTGTATGGAATTTTGCAACCAACAGAAGTGAAGTCTCTCGTCCGTATCCATGCCACATCTATAAGGGCAGCCAGCATGGAGTTACTTCAAGGAGTGAATGTTACTTTTTTATTGCTCTGTAGTCCGGAACCACGTGTGTCAGCATGGAGTAGCTATAAAAGGGTGTGAAGACTCGCGCAAAAAGAACGTCTAATGCCGGTAATCTGACCTAGTTTCGAATGAGGTGTAACAGAAGTGTTAGACACTGCCATCGATCCCAGAAAATACAAACACAGCTTGCTACCGTCGGTAATTAGACACTAGTGTACAGTCAGTACATACAGCTACGGTCAATACCCACATTACAGTGTATAAACGATACAGCGATGAACATCTCAGGTCCAGCTAAAGATATCAAGGTATCACGTTTCATTACTGTCTGTCTTTTTTAGCGACACGAACAAACATCACTTGCAAGCAACAGAAAGTTAACTTTTTCAGATGGCTGCATGCTGTTTGGGACAAATCTTCAATGCCTTTAAGGAGTAACTAACACATACCCTAAAACGTTAAATTGATTACCCGGAGTTTACAAACAGTTTTATATGAATAGGGAGGGCTCCAGAAATAAATATTTAATTGATTTTTGGTTTTTAAAAATGTTTTTTAATGATACTGATCTAATTATGAATGTAATTAAACAAACACCTAGTTGCCAAAAAAACTTTGTTGTATGATTTTTCGAGCATGTTATTTTAATGTTTACTTTAATGTTCCTACATTTCACTGCACTCACTATGTTGAAGGTTTATTTAATTAAGCAATTAATTAAGCTAATATTATTTATTGTGCACAATATTCCATAATTTGTTCCATGAAAAGCAAGTAACCTGATTATTATATTTAGTCAGTAACTGTAGAAAATTCCATTTGAGAATATCCTTTCCACATTATTCCCCCCCCCCCCATTTTTTTTAAATTTTAGTGATGTAATGAGTCAAAACTGTTTTCAATTTTTTAGTCGACTCTCGAGTGACATTTCTTTTTCAGCTAGAGGCCGACATTAAAGGATTCACGTGAGATAATTTATAAAACTTTAAAATTTGATTGAAATCCCAATCAAAATCACTATATATGATTACTATCAGAAAGTTAAGAAATAATTGAGGGTGGTATAATAGTCACATGTACTGTTTTTGCATACAAATTTGCTTTATATAAATTCCATATCATGAAATCGTGAATGCAGTATATAATAATTCATGTTTATCTAATAGCCATTATGAAGTTATTGCCATTCTGTCAACTGCTTGTAATATTTTGTTTTGTGTGTGCTGGATAATGACTTTCAGCAATCGCCAATCTATATCATTGAAACACAAAGTATTAAATGTTGACCGCACTGATATATAGTTTAACCATTCCTAATATTTTATAAATAACCTGCTGAAAATTTGTCATATGTTTTCCCCATTTTGAAATCATTCTAAGAAATTGTTGCTACTATACATTAATGATTCACAACTGGAAAAAAGGCAATGTACCAGATCAATTGTACTATCGTCGTGTTTCCATCCTATCCCTTTTGTAAAGGCAGGATCGTATAGTTACTATATCCTTTACAGTGGAAAATTTAAAGTTCAATGAGATCGGGAGATGGGATCAGCTGGGTATATAACGACTCAATTTACAGCTGTGTTGTCAATGAATTCCAGGGTATTACCACCTGGTGGTGACATGCAAATAATTTAAAGTGCTTTCTGTTGCAGTGGTGTTGCCAGACATTTGAATCTTGGTTGGTGATATGTCTATTTGTAAATTCCCTCTCGGGGGAGGGGTTCCCCAGGCCACCCATTGGCGACACCACTGATCTGTTCTCAGCTCACCTAATCCTTTTCAAAAAAAATTAAAGAACATTTTATATGGCCCAATTCAAGCAGAAATTTGACAGATTAATATTGAACTGAAAATATGTCACTGTTATGTAAAGTATCTTTATAATTTGAACGTTTGTTGGAAAGATAACATGTTTTGTTGAACATCCCTCAGAATATTGTAGTTTTTATTTTTTTTTTTAATATGATAACGAAAAGTAAATAAGAATATATAAGTGGGTTAGTGGAAATAAAATTACTGTTCGGTGGATATTGACAATTATATTTCTTGATGGAATACCATTTTTAATGTACTTTGTGTGTGACTGTCACTACGATTTTCTGGTCGTTATAGCCTAACATGATTGGATGTGAAGGCGAAGTCACTCCATGAAGTAGCACCTTTCAGTAAATTCCCCTGTATTAACAGATCATTGAATGTTGTCTTTCATGACCTTAAATGCATCTATATTGAAGAATTCCAGCACTTAGCCAACACGGAGGATCAATAGAAAAGCTTGTTCAATACAGAATTTGCAGTTTATAAGATTGACAGTATAGCTGTGATGTGTAATAATTCAGTCTAAAGGACCGACTGTTCAGTCTGATATCAGTCTAATAGACTGAAAGTATTCAATCTAATTAAGACTGGTGCTGCAATAAATCAGTCTAAACTGCTGGCTGTTCAGTCTAAAGTGGTTTGATTTTCAGTCTATTAGACTGAAGAGTATTTAGTCTAATTAAGACTGACCTTCAGTCTTTACATTTCAGACTGGAATTCAGTCTAAGTAGTCTGATCCCTTATCCCATCCATCGTTAGACTGAAATTTCAGTCGATTAGACTGAAATTTCAGTCTCTCATTTTAAGAGAGTAGCTGGTGATAATATCAAAGTTAGTTGCACCTACCTCCCCAACCCCCCCCCCCATTGTACTCCTCCGTCGCCTATTAAATTACTTCCCTTGGATTTTCTTTTGGAAACCATGTCTACATGTTCCTCTAAGAGCAGTAGCACTGAACGCAAACGGGCAATACATATGAATATAATATATCATATAAATTAATGGTGAGTAGAGGGTTTCGTTGTCTGTGGAGATTTGTTTGAGATTGTAGAGTTGGTTTTGGTCTTGACTTTAAGGGTTCCGATTGTAGGGAACATGTAAACAGAGAAACTTACTGGCAATAGTGTTAGTAGTACGTTTATGTCTGTGTTAATGTCTTTTTTTGAAATAAGAAAAGAATAGGCAACGAGAAATTGATCATCGTAAAAAGCAAATGAAAGCTCTATATGATTTTTTGCTTTCAATCATTGGGAATGTTATTGATGCTAGAGTGCACATGTAAATAATTAATCATCACACGTTAATGAGAAGCTCGTGTAGTGTACTGTACCTTTGTCTTTGTGGTTTTGTCTTATCACAACTGATATTCTAATTTTAGATCGTTCCATACCTCTCGGATACATATGGAGATGAACCGGGAAGACTTTTTACACAATCGTTTGCGGCCATGATTTTTAAAGAAGGTACATTAAGAAGATTGCGAATATTCTGTTATCCATTTTTATTATTGAAAAGTAGTCATAATAATGCTACATGAAAATGCTATTTATTTTTGTATTCATTTTCCTTATGTTTGGTACTCATGGCAATTCACCTTTTACTTGTTTTCCAAATTATTGTATTACACACGTTTTGGGAGATTCTCTTACCATTTCCCAAGATTCGATATTCATGTTCTGTTACATTTGGCAAACATTATAGCCATTAAAACTTTACTTTTTTAATACTCTTTCAGAGACTACAGTCGATCCAGAAGGTGCCGTGACATCAACCGTTTCATTAAATAGAAACAATGCTCCTGTACGGTCTAAAGATCCGCCACCCGGTCAGCCTCCGAACTTACATCCGCATTCACCGACTGCGAGCTTCCCTACCACCGTAATTGCTGTGGTGCTACTTGTTGGTCTAGCAGTAGTAGTTGTGATAATATGTACTGTATGTATCCTGTGGACTAGAACCCGAAGACGAGAGACTAACGATCGTCTGGAAAATCTCCATCTTGAACAAATGTACCAAGAGAAAGCCATAGGTAACCATGCAACCAGTGGCGACTGATGTCAGAAGCTAAGAATCTTTGTCATAATCAAAATGTATTAAATTATCTTCACTAATGTAAATGAAAATATAATAATAATTTACAAAGTATTAGGTAATTACGTAAAAACTAATAATAAATTGCTTAACGGTTATTTCACGTTTCTATGTTTGATTTACAGAAAAGACCCGAGAGATTGACCCGATATTGAAAGATAAAGAAATTAGCCACGATCAAGTCATAATCGAGCACAAGCTAGGAGAAGGTGAATTCGGTTTGGTGCATATCGGCAAGGTCACCGGCATGAAGAATAAAGTTGATGATGTTGTAGTCGCCATCAAGACAACGAAAGGTACCGAAAATGTGTTTTCTGTTCACACATATATATATATGTTTATATATATATATAAATATATATATATATACATATATATATATAAACATATATATAAACATATATATAAACATATATATATATATAAACATATATATATATATATATATATATATATATATATATATATATATATATATATATATATATATATTTGTGTGTGTGTATATATCTACCACTGCCAATAGAATAGAAACAATAACAATTACTCTTGAAAGACTTTTAAGTAAATTATTTGTTTTCTTAATTATATGAACTCAGATCGAAATTACAGAAACAATCGACTGAAAGGAACGAAAAAGGATACCATTGCTCTTTCATTTCGTACTTATTGATAATGTTGCTATTATGATTAAATTGAAAGAAAGAAATTAATATCGACAAATATTTCATGCATATATCTAAAATATTGCGCTATTGCCGAAATTTTCTTGGCGATTGTTCTCATTCATTTGTTTAAATACTCTTACAGTCGGAGCATTTGATGACGTGAAGGAGGACCTGTTGAATGAAATGAAACTCATCGCAGAGCTTGGCGACCATGTCAACATCCTTTGTCTTCTTGCTTGCTGCTCAATGAATGAACCGTTCTACCTAATAACAGAATATATGAAGTATGGTGACTTGCTGGGCTTCTTACGGGAGTGCAGAAGGGTAAATCCCATGCATACCAGTCATGTAATCTAAACAAGTTTAAGTAAACTCATGGAAATCTGATGTTGTAGTAACGTGATCGTAGAATTGGATTCAACATATTTTGAACGTAAATATTGCATGCCATGTTGTTTTGTCTTATTCTTTGTCATCAATCTCACACAGACAGAAAACTCAGAGAAAGACCAAATCTACTCTGTGCAGGAGAAACAACAGTTTATAAGTTGCTCGTGACATTGTTAATGGGATGGTAAGGTGTTTAAAAGCATTTCACTTGAGTGTAGTTTAAGTGCCCGTATGCCTAGGGCTACCATCGTTACCAAATATCTACAATATATATCGCGAAATAGCTACGATAGCGTAACGTGGTAGTACTTGTTGCAACTATTTTAGCCCACGTTACACAACTTTTCTCGCCGAGCTTGTGAGGCTCGCATGTTGCCATCAATCATGTTATGCGTCGACAACGATGCGTGGAGTACTACAAATCGGTTTATTTGTTTTAATAGGCGTATCGTAAAAAAGAACAGTGATATCTGCGAACCTCACAAAGACCGTACAATTTACTTTAGCCGTGGGGAATGTATTTTCGTTGCAAAAACGAGACATTCCCGATTAATCGTGATTTATGATAACCCTACTACTATTTGAATTTATGTTTGCTATCACCAAAATGCACATGGCTTAATCAGTTTGTACGTTGTACGTTAATCGGTATAAACTGAAGTGTTATAACACCGTAACACGTGTTAGACCTGTCAGCAGATGCTACTGTGGGAAACATTACTAACGGACGAATTCATTACTCAAAAGTTGTTTCAAGTAATGACTGGTTGTAGTCTAAACAAATGTCCCTATGTTTGACTATTAAGTATACCTTGTTATTAAAGATGGTTTTTGCAGTGAAGTGTCCTCCACTTAAAATGCGGACGAAATTATTGCCGAAACCTTTAGAGTGGTCTAGTTAGTCCAGACAATATTTATGCATAGGATTGTGTGTTTACTATTTTCTGTTTGTAAGTCCTTCTCAGTAATAACTGGTCACAAATGTACCACATGTTAAGGAATTATAACACACGTCAGTTTTAACTGATTAACGGGTACTCACCGTTACTAGTTTTAAACTGATAAAGCCAGGATAATCGGGTGTTGCTGTACAATGTGAACAATATGCAGACAAAGTGACAGGACGTTTTCTTATTTGTTTTTTTTTAAATTCTGACAGACCCACATACAAGAAAAACGTTTCTATCACGGGGATCTTGCTGCTCGTAATTCGTACTCGTTGGTGAAGGACTGACGATAAAAATAGCTGATTTTGGACTCGCCGATGACATTTACACGAGAGGATATAAAAGGAGAGCTACCGAACAGAAAATACCGGTGAAATGGTGCAGTCTGGAAACGATCCTAAATGGAATATGTAGCTCAGAAGGAGACTCGTATGTAACCAAATATAATTCCTTTGTATAAAAAACGTCTTTCATTGGTAAAATATTTCATCATCTTACAAATACATGAGAGAACCTCTCATGATATTGAACAGGATTTGTCAAAATTATAAAATATGAAAAAAATATGAACGATATGATTCAAGAAATTATTAAACTGATGAATAAGATGGAAATATCATGCGTTTTCTGAAGTCAGCTTCTTATTTGACATAAGCATTACAAGCTTGACAATATTTCGTCAGCAGTTATAAACTAATGAACATAGAAATCCTAATTCACATGCTATTGTCAAACTTATTTTATTTGTAATAGGTCTATGATTTCGTCGTTTGTTTTGTTTAACTGAGATGGTCCTTTGGAGTACTGCTGTATGAGATTTTCACACTCGGTGGTACTCCTTATCCTGGTATCCGCACCTCGGTTATTAGTCAGTCAACTGAAAAACGGCTACCGCATGGACCAACCGGGAAGTTGTCCTGATGACATGTAAGTATACAGAAGCAGTTCTATAAAGAGAATCCAATTCTCCCCTCCTTGACCTTATTGGTTAGAACGTGTGGTTCAAACAAACATATACATGCCATTATCTGACCTTAATTATGTCAAGCATATAAGTTATTAAGTTGACTATGATCGCGGATGGGTTTTGCGAATCTTACGCAAATCATGGTTTACTTTGAAACGGCCTGTTGATATCGCAGTCACCAGAGCGTATAATACTATAGTGTTATTCAACAGCATGAGTACGAGAATAGTTGGAATTCCCCGTGATGCGAGTACGCGTACGAGTGCAAGACCCTAGAAGCGTGAGAACGAGTACTTAAAGTTGTATTAGTATCTATTTATACTAGATCTCCTAGTGAGTAGGGATGACAATCCGAAAAAAAAGACGAATACTATGCTATAGAATGCGAGAACGAGTCAGTCACTTCATTACGTGTCACCATTCTCATGTTGAAGGCTAAGATTAATAATAAACTCATCCCCAAACTTATGTTACTTTGCTTCCTCGATATTCCGCAATTCGCAGTGTCCACTCGAAGTTCGGGTCCAAACAAAGATGTCGGCGCCTAACGATATCTTCACGTGTGTACAGTAAAACGTGGCTCACGTAATGGAGCCTCCATTCAGACTGACACTTAATCCAGGCCCGTCCCTCGTAGTAACTCACTGCTCTTCCTAACTGATAAATGTTTATTTATATAATAATTCGGTTACTTGTCCGAAACGTAATAATTGCTCGCTAGTAGTAATAACTCTGTAAATATGCTAGGGTCTGACTTGCTCGCTACCGCTGCGTATACAGTACTGTAACGGCTATATAGCTCGCGGCGACGATGAATACAACTGCTCGTAGTCGCGGACTTGTAATAGATAATTGCGAGATGTTGGCTCGAATATGAAGAGATGAATGATGATGCCTTGACTGTATAAAATCTCCACTAATTACGCTCCAGCTACTGCTGAATATAGCGTTGATATGTAGTCATTAAAAAGGCTGATGATTAGTACATCTCTCCGGTATCAAATCTTACATGCAAGTGGTGTCACGCTGGAAGATGCATAGCGAGAAGAGTACTGCTGATTACGCAAGGATGTGGGCAAGTCCATTATGCAAAAGGGTGATGATCACTACAGTAGCTCCCCCCTAGAGAGCTGAAGGATGAAGCAATCGATAACAAATAAATAGTGATAGTTAGTTATGCTAATTAAACGTCAAACCTGATGACCTGTAAAAATTTCTTTGGCCAATGTACCTGACGTCCTGAACGAGTTTTGTATACTGGTCGCTTGGGTGGTGACGGCTTGGCTATGATTTGTTTAGACTTCGTAGCTGTCGCGTCCGACTCGGGGCTAGTAGAAATTTTAGCCCTACTAAACTTGTCGAAATCCTCGCTAAGATAAGCTACTTTTAATCGTTCTAAACTAACTGAATCCTCCTCACCGTTGATGTCTAATATAAAATATTTTGGTGTCCTCCTGATGACTTTGAATGGTCCCTTATACGGAGCTTGCAACGGTTTCCTCACTGCATCTGTTCGAACCCAAACATGTGTACATGTGTTAAGGTCCTTATGTACATAACTACTTTTGTTGTTGACAGATGGCCTGGTCAGAGCCGGTTGTAACTGTGCCATATGCTGCCTAAGGCGTTCTGCGTAGTTCGAAGGGTCTGGAACTTCTTTGCTTTTGAGTGGCTCTATGAACTCACACGGTAAACTGAGAGGGGTTCCAAAAACCATGTCAGCAGCACTACAGTTCAAATCCGCTTTGAGTGAAGAGCGTATACCTAACAGTACTAATGGTAAGGCTTCCGTCCATTGATCAGGGTGATACTGCGCCTTTAATGCATTCTTCAGTTGTCGATGGAAACGCTCTACTAATCCGTTAGACTTGGGATGGTAAGCGGTTGTCCTAATGCGTTTACATCCTAATAATCTGGTTAGGTTTCTGAACAAGGCAGATTCAAATTGCGAACCTCTATCTGTCGTGATGATTGATGGGACACCAAATATGGAGACCCACCGTTCTATATATGCCTTCGCTACAGTCTCTGCAGTAATGTTAGATATAGGTATGGCCTCTGGCCATCTAGTAAATCTGTCTATGATAGTTAATAAATAAGAAAAACCGTTGGAAGGTGGTATTGGACCAACAATGTCTATGTGGACGTGAGAGAAACGGGGACCAGGTGTCGCGAATGTGCCTACTGGTAATCTAACATGGCGATGAATTTTCGCTTTCTGACACTGCATACATGTTCTGGTCCAATCTCTAATGTCTTTGTTAATGGAAGTCCAAATAAAACGCTGAGTAGCCAATCGCTGCGTTGCTCTGATTCCGGGGTGGGAAAGCGAATGTAGTGAATTGAATACTGTTTTCCTATACTTGGCTGGGATATACGGTCTCGCGACTCCGGTTGATGTATCGCAGGTAATTGTGTGTTGCGTATTGGCCATTGGTATTTCCTCAAATTTGAGCGATGCTGATTTGCGTAATTTGGCTAACTCGTCGTCGTCCTTTTGTAGCGATGCAATTACATCAAAATCTATGCTTACTGGAGATGGTGATGTGATTGCGTCGATTGTACAACGAGATAAAGCATCCGCTACAACGTTGTCCTTCCCTTTAATATGACAAATGTCCGGTGTAAATTGGGAAATATAATCTAAATGTCTGATCTCTCTTGGTGAATACCGATCAGCATTGACCGAAAATGAACGGGTTAGGGGCTTGTGATCCGTTAAAACAAAGAAATGTCTACCTTCTAGCGTATGGCGAAAATAACGAATAGATAGATAAATCGCGAGTAACTCTCGCCCGAATGTGCTATACCTGGTTTCTGCAGGTGCTAAACGTTTCGAAAAAAATGCTATTGGTTGCCACTTACTGTTCACTAGCTGTTGGAGTACACCTCCTATGGCTACATCTGATGCATCGACCATTAAACATAATGGGTCGCTGGGTGATGGATGTACTAATAATGTTGCCTCTGCTAATTTCTCTTTGATGAGCTGAAAGGCATGAATTTGGGCTAATGTTAGTTCAATAAGCTTATTTTTTACTGTTGTTGAAAGAATGTCTGTGAGCGGTTGTACTATATCTGCACAGTGAGGTATAAAACGTCTATAAAAGTTGATGAATCCCAGGAATTCTCTTAACTTGCGCAAAGAGTTGGGCTGTGGAAAGTCTACTATAGCCTTAACTTTGTCCACGAGTGGTCCTATACCTTCACTGTCCACTTGGTGGCCTAAGAACTGAAGGGTAGCTGCACCAAACACACACTTGCTAGGGTTGATGACTACTCCATACTGATCAAGTCTTTCAAATAATTGCTTAAGATGTGACATATGCTCTTCCGTTGATGTACTAGCGATAAGGAGATCATCGATATATGCATATACAAATGGTAGTCCACGCAAAACCTGATCTATAAAACGTTGAAATGTTTGGGCAGCATTGCGAAGTCCAAATGGCATGCGTACAAACTCGAAGAGACCGAACGGAGTGGTAATTGCCGTTTTATGTACATCTGCTGGTTCAACTGGGATCTGGTGATAAGCTCGAACGAGATCTATTTTAGAGAAAATGATTTTTCCCTCTAATGCTGCTGTGAAGTCAAAAATATGGGGTATAGGATAGCGATCGGGTACTGTAGCACTATTCAAAGCTCTGTAGTCTCCACATGGGCGCCAATCGCCCGACTTTTTAGGTACCATGTGAAGTGGAGATGACCAATTACTCTCTGATGGCCTAATGATACCCAACTGCAACATGTGTTCAAACTCATCCTTTGCTATTTGTAATTTGTTCCCTGGTAATCTCCTCGGTCGTGCGCTACGGGGAGGTCCCTATAATAATAATAATAATAAGCAAATATTTATATAGCGCTTTATGCAAAGGCCTCAAAGCGCTTAGCCTATGTTATAATATGATGTGTAACATCATGCTTAATGGCACTAGCTTGCAGTTTTGCAGTTTTGTAGTTTTGTAGTTTTGCATTTTTCTGTTTCACCTTTTACTGTAAAGCGCTTAGTGGCCTTTGTGATGTTAGGCGCTATATAAATGCTTTATATTATTATTATTATTATTAGCTTTATAATTGGGCTTAGTGATGCCTGGAAATTGTTTCAATAAACTCTGGTAACCATCAGTTTGATTGCTCAATGAACATGTAGGGCTAGGTGAAATAATGGAAGCTTTCATACCAGTGGCATGGAGAGATGTCTTACTGTCTATCAGTCTGCGATGCTTGACATCTACGATAAAAGAGTAATGATCCAGGAAATCTGCACCGAGTATGGCTGTACGAACATCGGCGATGGTGAATATCCATGGAAATGATCGTCGCAAACCTATGTCTAAAATAAGAGACTTCTCACCATAAGTAATAATAGGTAGTTTGTTAGCAGCTTCCAATACAAAAGATGATGGTTTCTTCTTCTCTAAGTTGGATGGTGGAATAACACTATAATCTGCACCAGTGTCTATTAGGAATTTAAGGCCTGTTTTACGATCATGAATATAGAACAAACGACTGTCTTTACGGCCAGGCGATGACGTCGCCACTAATCGCTGGCCTTGTTGTTTGATGACTTTGTAGGTGTCTTTTCCTTTGTATATGAGCATGGAGGTACACATTTGTGAGCTTTAACTCCATATTTGTAATGATAAAAACAAGGTCCCTCTGGATCGTGGTCGTTATACTTGGAACGTTGATTGCTTGGAGATCGACGCCAGTTCCTATTGGGACTCTGATTGGGACTACGTCTACGATCACCACCAGAAGTACGTCCTCGTTCACTAGAATTACCTTGATTGCGTACTTGATACGTCAACGACTCAACTCTATTCTTAATTCGGCGATCATGTTGCGTAGCTCTGCTATTTCGCTGTTCGCTGATGCTGATGGGTGCGTTGCGATTGGGCTAGCTGAGTGATGCTGGGTCGGTGGCGCATAATGTGCTGAAGGTGGTTGTGTATAATGTGCTGCAGGTGGTGGAGATGGCGTGGTTATGGCAGCGATATGTGACGTGGTGGGGGTTAACGTTACTTTTACTATTTTGTCAGCCAACTGTGCTAACTCCTCACACTTGACCGTCTCACTAGTTGAGGCAAGAATCAGCTGCACATTGGTAGGAAGGCGCTGAAGGAATAGCTGTTTAAAAAGACTATCCTCCAACGGCTTCCCAGCAAGTAACTGCTGCATCCTGCGCAATAGCTGTGTGGGTTTGCGATCCCCTAATTCTTCTGTGACAAGCAGCTTGGTAAAACGCTTCTCTGAAATTGACGTACGTTTGATCAGTTCCTTCTTTAAGGTGGTATATTGGTTCGTTGTAGGCGGAGTTATGAGCAAATCTCTAACCTCCAAGGCAATGTCTGGCTGCAGGCTTGCTATGACATAAGCAAATTTGGTTGCTTCGGTTGTTATACCCCTAGTTGCAAACTGTGCTTCTAGCTGAACAAACCAGACTGTGGGGTCGCTTGCCCAAAATGGTGGCACCTTTATACTGACCGCATGAAGAAGGGTACTGGCACTACCCCCCGAAGGGTCTACTGGGGTTGCATCTGGTTTAGACATGATAATAATATATAGTATACAAAGTAATGTTCGCAGATAGTGTTACGATAGGGATTGCTTACAGTGCTAGCGTTGTCGACTTCGATGTATGTATTCCTTGAGGGCCCGGCGTTCCGCTGCGAATGCCCGATAAGTCTCAATGAACCAACGCTGCTTCAACGTAGATATTGCGTGAAGGCCGTCGTACAGTTGAGCCGGTCTGTTGCGAACAGTTGATCTCACTCGATTTTGCCTGTTTTTACGCTTGCTGATTCCACGAATAAAGGTATGCCAAGTTAACTTCCGGGGAGTTACGCCGTGTTGGGTGGGTTTGTTGAGCTGAATGATTCTTTGATTTGAATCGTCTAAAATTGCATCCACTTCAAGCTGTATAGAATGTAACTCACTCTCTCCCAGGATCTTAGCATGCTTAGATTCTTGGAATTTTGCAAAAATAATTGTAGGTATAGTCACAAATGTAACAACAGTCCTTGGGTGTTTACTAATAATCTGTAGCTTAAAATCTGTCAATAGTGCGATGAGGCCATCCGCATTCAGAGAGGATCTAGTGAGAACGCGCTTATGCGATCTACTGTCCGATACGAAGGCTGTCAGATTATTGATGCCTGCAGCAATCTTTACGACTATCCAGTCATGGGCACTGTAGGTCCCGAGCTTCGCTAAAGTTGGAGCGACTAAATCCTGTATTTTAGCACCTCTACGAATAATAAAATCTATGCTGAAATTATGCTCAGCAGGCTTTCTATAACTGTCAAATGAATGAGCTCTCGAATCAGCTACGAACAAACAACGTACATGCCCCGGCATTGGCTCTATGTAATTATATACGACAAGTGTGTAACTACACACTGTAGGATATGCGGCTATATGCTACGGTGCTAAATCATAAAATGCTAGTGTTTATAAAATAACGTTGTACTAGTCTGGGCTGTACTGCACAGAATGCACAGTTAATAACTATGAACAGGCGCACTACTGTATAGCAAAGGCTACTGTACTATGATGTCTTTACTTATACCATAAAAAAAATGTCACCTTCTCAAGGTAATTTATCAGTTCGAAATCACACGTAAATATCGAAGAAGTATCACGTCGGGATCACCAATGTTGAAGGCTAAGATTAATAATAAACTCACCCCCAACTTATGTTACTTTGCTCCCTCGATATTCCGCAATTCGCAGTGTCCACTCGAAGTTCGGGTCCAAACAAAGATGGCGGCGCCTAACGATATCTTCACGTGTGTACAGTAAAACGTGGCTCACGTAATGGAGCCTCCATTCAGACTGACACTTAATCCAGGCCCGTCCTTCGTAGTAACTCACTGCTCTTCCTAACTGATAAATGTTTATTTATATAATAATTCGGTTACTTGTCCGAAACGTAATAATTGCTCGCTAGTAGTAATAACTGTAAATATGCTAGGGTCTGACTTGCTCGCTACCGCTGCGTATACAGTACTGTAACGGCTATGTAGCTCGCGGCGACGATGAATACAACTGCTCGTAGTCGCGGACTTGTAATAGATAATTGCGAGATGTAGGCTCGAATATGAAGAGATGAATGATGATGCCTTGACTGTATAAAATCTCCACTAATTACGCTCCAGCTACTGCTGAATATAGCGTTGATATGTAGTCATTAAAAAGGCTGATGATTAGTACATCTCTCCGGTATCAAATCTTACATGCAAGTGGTGTCACGCTGGAAGATGCATAGCGAGAAGAGTACTGCTGATTACGCAAGGATGTGGGCAAGTCCATTATGCAAAAGGGTGATGATCACTACAGCGCCTCCCTGCCCTCGTTTCCTACGCCTATGTGTCTATATGTAAGTAAACGACTCGGACTTGATATAGATGACTACTCTTGAATTAACAGTTAATGAGAGAAATATGCATAATTGTTTTTTTCATGAATTACATTATTTAATTAAGTTAATTAATTAAGAAAACAAGAATTATCAAATTGAACTATATATTTAATGCAAACGTTGTTACCGATTTCTTTCTTTTATCCTTGTTCTTACTTTTTTGAAGGAAACGATGCATCGATGCTAATGTTGATGAGGGCTCACTTCCCCATTGATCAAAAACGTGACGTCGAGCTGCTGCACCATTCCTGTACAAAACTGAGGAATGTCTCTTCTTCCGCTGCATATAATCCTTTCTTAGGTCTAGCGACGGAAAAATGTTCTTATTGTTTATGATGAGCAAAGAATTCCTTTGTTTGGTAAATTCAGAAAATGCATTCGCTTTATCAAGTACTTAATGTTAAGAACTGTAGTCCACTCAGAATGGATGTCTCGACAGAACAAGATTCCGACTGCGCAGCAGGAAGCCAATACAGGTATGGATTAAGCATAGCAAAAGCCAGAATGTATTGACCAATCTGAGGCTGTACTCTGAATGACCCCACATTTCCGCCATAGTAACCTAAAACTCGTAGATGTTTGCAACAAGGTAGAGGACCACACTCGTCAGTGAAAGGAAGCTACTCCCACAGTGATTCTATAATTTAGCACCTTGAAGGGAGAAATTCAACAGAATAATGACACTGGTATTTGAATAATAAAAACAGAATCAACAACAATAACAACAACAACATAACCATGTAGCTGAACGAATATACACTTGAATTACTTATAAGTAAATATATTATGTGTTACAGTTTAAATCAATCAAAATGTATAATGGAAAACAATTGGAAGTTTTAGAGGGAAGGGGTTGTTAGACTCGGCTAGAATTATGGGATATTTTAACTTTGTTTGAATAGTATAATATGTAAATCGATTCCCGATTTTTGCGAGAATCGTTAATTTTTCAGCTAAAGTTATTACTGTGTGATCGTTAATCCCAGTGGTCGTTGCAGATATGAATATCAAATACATAACCAACTCACATCTATCATTCGGTGTATAATTTGTGGATCTTAAATCCTTCAAAAAAAGGCTTCATATGGACTTACCATGATGCTGGCGACTGAAATAAATAATGCAATAGTCACAATGATGTTACGGTGCTTTCCATTACCTCAAATTGGTAACAAAACAGTACAATAATTGGCATATTTGAAACTAATGATATCACTCCTCTATAATTTCCTCACTATATATTCTCAACTGTACTGTTGAGGTTGTCCATTTTAATGCCACCAAAGTGAACTGCAGACGTCACATTCATTCATTTGTATGCAAGAGGACAAATGGGGTTCAATTTCTTCGTGAAGATTCTTTCTTCTTGGAACATTTATGGTCTCAATTTAAGGTAAACATATCAGGACGAATAGCTGCAACACTACGACGTGGTATGTCGAGTTGAACACGTTTGGCTTAGTTTTGAATTCCCGATTACTACATTTGAAGCACTTTCGTGTGGTGACTATGTCTTTGCAATTGAACAGACATAATACCTTCAGAATCAACCAGAGACTAGCGGCAATAATGTGACTGTAACATTTGATTTGTAGGATATTAATCCTTCGCATGCAGTTATTTCGTAGTAAATTTTTGCAACCGAAGACAATTTCTCATATTACCAACAACACAGAATGTGTTGAAACATGAAAGATTAAGGTGCGCAGTATTATGCTTATAATTTCGAAAGAGGCACTTTGCTAAGAGCATGCGACCACTATTGACGTGAAAACAGAATTTTCGTTCAAGTTTCAGACTGTTTTTGGCTGGAAGATTTTGGAAAAAGAGTTTGGTTGAAAACAGAAACAAGCATATTCTTTCAACTGGTTGACTTACTTAACAATTTTGCTCGTGAAACCCGAAAACGACGCCTCCTAAACGTCTAGTATAAACAAGAGAATATACTTTAATAATCCTGATAAGAACAATTTAGGGATATTTAGTCATGTCCCTGACAATCAGGGAAAATGGAGATAACGGTTGACTCAACCATTTGCAGATGTATGACTGCAAGGACTTTCTACAACCATGACAGTACCGGATTTAGATATCTCAATGACATATTAAACACAACATACATGGAATCCGGGAGTTAACCTTGGCTTATTCGGGAAATCCGCCTTTCTTCATCAACATTGATGGCCTGCTTGTACAATCTGGAAAATGAAGAGAGACTATGCTATTACCGACGGTGGGGAGGGGTTGGCTTGGGGGGGTGGGCTCGGAGATAAAGTTATTTTTATGTATGTCCTATATCTATGTTTCGCTTACCAGATCAGACCATGCAAAACACCTCAGAACAGTAGAAGCAGTACAATAATAACAATGATACAGTGACAGTATATATTTACTGTAAGTATCGTTCGTATTACCGTAAAGTTTCAATGTCTATATTACATAATTACATAATTATTTACAAGATCCCGTTTACCATACGGTTCTGCACAGAAACTTAACGAGCCAATCCAGAAGTTAAGGTCATTGCTTCAATATACTTAACATACAATGGCGTTTTCAACAGAGAATTCGTACTGTGATAACGATTGATCGGAAACAGACGTAGAGCTGGTCAAACAGGGGAAATTGTAAAGCTAACTATTTCCGACCATAACTGTGGTCTTTTCTTGCTAATCTAAGAAGTACAGAGACTAACAGTTAGTAACACTGACTGTATAGCTATAGTATAGCATCGTAGTGCATATCAGAGTAACATATCTCCAATGACGTATAAAAAGGTAAGGCCATAAGTTGTCAAGTGTTTTATCTTATTTTTCTCTTTTTAATCTGTTTAATTCTGAGTATTATATATATATATATATATACATATTATAAGTACATAATCTGAGTCACTTATTTCACTTATGATGACGAGTGAAAGTACTTTTAAACTGAATATTTTTATACTTTGTAAATAATATGGTAATATTCTCCAGTTGATAGTGACAGGTGTATAGGCCTATTATGTTTCCTTTATTTCGTTATTCTTACCAAATTTGGATGAAATTATGGTTACATTTTGGTGCAGTTTATTACATTGATATGATTAATTATACCGGCCTTGGTAGATATTTCTAATCGTCAACAACAAAACCCTACCAATAACATAAAACGCATTATTATACTTAGTACCATTTGTATTTGGATACTCACAACTTATCGCCTTTAGGGAAACGTGTTATCAGCCTTAAAAGTAATGTTTAATAATCATTCAATTGGTACTCTATTTACATTAGTTTTGATTCAACATTGTTTGTTGTTGGTTATGGTTATAGCTTCAACGACATTTTAAAGGGGGAAAACGATTGCGCGCCGTTGAATGAGATAAACGTTAATGTACCTTATTTAAGAGTTTCAAGAAGAAGGTACCGTTAGCATATGGAAAGTTATGGTATTGGTACGATCTAACTGGAAACCAACCAGACATCGCACCAGTGCAATCAGCCATGAACTATGAGCTGTGGTGTACCGCAAGGCTGCATTCTTGGGCCTCTGTTATTTCTTGTTTACGTAAATGATTTGTGTAACTGCTCATCTGTACTCTCCTTAATCTTATTTGCAGACGACACTAGTATCCTTTATAAACATAAATACCTCATATCCGGGGCACGTATAGTTAATAATGAGCTAAAAATGGTTTCATTATGCCCAAGGATCATTAAATATTTCTAAAACCAATTTCATGATTTTTCATCCTTTGCAGCGTAAACTTGGCACTGTTGAGTTATTCATTGATTGTAATAAACTAGTCGTAGATAATAAAGCCAAATTCCTTGGCATTTATATCGACTCCAACTTCACCTGGAAACCCGTTATCGATGTTACTTGTTCTAAAATATAAAGAGTAATTAAATTGGTATTTTGTATAAATTCAGCTATATCGTCCCATTTAATATCATTAAATCCTAGTATGATTCACTTATTCATTCGCATGCAACTGTCCTATTGTAATATTATATGGGGAAAAACTTACTCCTCTTACTCCAGTTGTTTAAATATTTTACAAAAAAAAGAGCCGTTAGTACTTTGACTAACTCTGATTATCGATATCACCAACCAAATCCCTTTTCTTTACTCAAAGGATTCTTAATAGTTTGATATTTACAATTTACAGGTGACTGTTTTCATGTTCAAGTATATCAAGGGGGCCATACCGCTTAAGTTTCATAGTTAGTTAAATTAGAACAACAAATTCCATTTTTATAACGTAAGGACATCTCACTATTTCGGCACAAATCTTTCTTGCAATGATATTGTCCATCAATTTTTTATAAACAGTGGCGTTAAATTTGGAATATACTAGATAACAATTTAAAAGCCACAATTAGTCATTTTCCTTTAACAAAAGGTTAAAGTGTCACCTTCTAAATCATTATTGCTTGTAAGTTGTTTATTGTAAATCATTATTGCTTGTAAGTTGTTAATTACCTTTGTTTTTTGTTCTTTGTTCTTTTCCTCTATTTTTGTATTGTGTTTATCTGCACTGTTTAACTTGTATAAGTGGGACTGCTCGTACAAGATAATGCTTTTTCAGTCGTCCCTCACCACCTTGTTTTATCTTGACTTTGTACTACTCCTCTTTTATTGTTTTGGAAATATACTCAAACTCAATCTCAAACATCGCACAAAGATTAAGGTTCATGGAAACAAATTTCGGAGGTTTGTCAGTGAAAATAAAGCATGATGGAACTTTCTATGGAATAAATAACCTTCGGAACAGTAGGCCAAATACAAGTAACAAAATTTGCTGATTTAAGGATAAGATTGCAAGCTCTCTATAGACCTATAACCTAGGCATAGGCATAGGCAAATTACAAGTAACATTTGTTTATTTTAGGCGTCAGTCACTTGCAGTCTGAAGTAACAATGTTTGCATTAGAGCAGTCTGTTAGAAAAATATCTTCTTGGTCAGTGCTAAACTAAGTAGGAAAATTATAGAAGTAGGTTGTCATACCATATAAGGTGGTTAATGTTTCTCCCATAAGTTCATAAACCAATATGGTTGACATATGTCTTGATGCCCTGTGCCTTCTGTGGAGGTATGGATTTCATGATTGTGTACGTAACAATGACAGTCTTATTTTAAGTGCGTCGACTTCTATAGTGGGCTGGCACCATTAGCATATATATGACTATGCGTTGTTGCGCTAAGGGTGCTTACTACTTGGTACAATATGAGTACGGTGAGTTCAAAGCATTCGTGAGTTCAAGCGGGGCTTCACACTTCCTATCGCTTCCGCACGTGACATAAGCTAGCACAGTGTGTACATCTTATAGCGGAAAGTTGACAAGAATGACGTCCCTCGGAGTAAGTGGAAGAACGATTTTTCTTTTAAGAACCAGTTTAAATTTGAAAGCTTTGGTGTATTGTTATGATAGAAAATATGTTACGAATGTGGAAGTATGGGATGGAGCCTAACTAAACAATCCGATGAAAGCACGTTTATAATTACATTCCTCCGTCTTTACAATTCACATGGAATTAAATATTTTTCTTCCTATTTCAGTTGAACCTTACCGCCGCCATGCAGATTTTACGTGTGGCTATAGCGTTAGCCACGGTGACCTTTGTATCAAAACCTTGTGATGCTTTTGTACCCGACATACAAGACTACGAATGCATTGATGCAGGTGCGGAATTATACAGTTTTATCGAAGGTTTATAAATTACCTTCACTTTTTGGGAGTGGGGTGGGGGTGGGTAGGTTTGGGGATTGTTTTTTATTCAAATAATGAATTCTGAGCGTGATTAGACTATAATTATTTTAAGTCTTTACAAGTTTCTCTACACGGCAGGTTGAATGAATAAATAATGGTAATTTAACAGGTCTCCTTGACTGATGAAGGGGGGGGGGGCTTAAACATTTTGGGAGACCCTGAAGCTACTGAGAATTTTATAATAGAGGATGTGTTACCTTATGGGCATATATGACATTGCTGTCACTTATGTAGGGGGATTTCAGGGTCCTCCCTGGACCTTTTGGCTTTAATTTATACATCAAAGGGTGGATTCCGAGGCATGTCTAGACTACAAATTAGGTCTATATGGGTAGCCTTGTACGCTAGGTTTTGCTATTTTATTTGTGCGAAGATGACCCGTAACAGTGGTCCAGTTCATCCTCGGCTGAATGCAACACAACCCGGCCCAACTGAACCACCCCACCCCTTGCTGACGATCGAAGGTGCGGGTCATGACCCTCCCCCTGCCTTGTGCACGCTACTGGTAATATTCAGTATAACTTGAGTGCACATTTTTAGCCTTTTTGCTCATAATATACTATGCAACCTGACATCTCAATAGCTCGTTTCTAACTTTGCTTGAATGTAAACTATTTTCTGTCAAGTACCTCCAGGAAGTGTATCCTAGTAGTGTTGTCTGTGATGTCATCATAGCATAAGTTCGTTCAAAACTTTTGTCAATATTCTTGAATCTAGTCTTTAAAATGTCACACATTTGGAAAAGTTTGCATAGGTTTCAAGTCTCTCTGCATTGAATATTTTATCGGTGTATAAAATGGTCTCAAAATAGCAAAAGTTCGTTCAAAACTTAAGTCATCACTTTTGATCTAGTCTTTAAAATGTCACACATTTGGAAAAGTTTGCATAGGTTTCAAGTCTCTCTGCAGGGAATATTTTAAGCGGTATACAAAATCATTAGTACCTAATAGATAAGTACATATACTCGTTCAGTTCGATAGCCATAAGGATATCACAGAAAATACACTGTGATCCACGTCATGAAAGGTAAAGGCCGGCTTGCTATTGCAAGATGCATACCAAACAGTTCACCAAGCTCGAAAAGTTTGTGTCTCCACAATATAACATGCTGTTAGGAATTTGAGATTGACAGAGACATTGTTAAAGCAATGAACTTCAGTTACCGGACTATCACTTTAATAATAAGATAAGCATCCGAGCAACAAGGCCGATGGAATGACTTTATTGTCCTTCTTACTAAACCATAAACTTGACGAAAATGTTCTGCTCGAATGTGTTTCTTAATGTTCTTTCTATATATGAACAGATCCTATTCCGGTAACCTCAATCGAAGTTAACCATACGGTACTGAATCTGCCCGATGGCAGTTGGAGACTTTCGTATACTATATCATGGGAACCTCTTATGCAATATGACTGTAAGTACGAATCTGTCTTCAATCTAGCAAAAAACTACGAAACAATGTTAAATGATCAATCTAGAAAACAAACAAAAAAATAGTTGAGTTGATTTACTTGAGCAAGGATATCGAAAATGAATTCTTGCAACCAACGAATATATACCTTTTGAAACTACAGGATACAGTTTTGTTATTGAAATACTTTAAGTATTTTATATATTATATTGTATATATTATTTATACAATATATTATATACAATATACAATATGCAATATATACAATATAATATATTTTATATATTTTATAAACAATATAGTTATAGTGTACCTCTCGGACCTTCAATGTGAGACGCATGAGAATAGTATTATCAAATGGATATTCCCGACCTGTAAAGATACCTTAGCCGCGGGTCGGAGCAGAAGTGATAAACTTTCGGTAAGCATATTTACATATAATTATAAACGAGGTTATATAGGGGCGGTGGGGGTATAACACTTTAAAGTGCTCATTTGTATACAAAACACTTAATATTAAAACAGCAAGGAACCATAGTAAGTCAATCCCTCTAATCTTAGCGGTGACACTTAATATTTCTCCTTGGAAGAAATCTGAATTGCTTTTGATTGATGGATATTGCTAACAGTCAAACTTAATTATTTTTGTTTCACGATAAACATTTTAATTCATTGAACACTTGACACTTTGGTGTATGAAAAGTCGTTTGAAACGTATTATGAAAATCTCCTTTGAACATGTTGCTCTGTTACCGTAATGATACTATACACCAGCAAAGCTGGAAAATATATTAAAAGTCCAATTAAAATGTCAAACTTCCATCAAAATTTACAAAATAATGTGGGATGTGATTTACAGTAACGAAGCTAATTAGTAAAGTCGTTACTCTTTTTCTTTGCAATTTAGATCTAAGATGTGTGCAAGTAACGCACAAACCTGGTTAGAATTTGTGTTAAATATATTACTTGAATCTGATAAGATAGACATTACGTTTCATGAAACGAAGGACATGTCCCACTAACATAACGCTATTTTTATAGACTCTCTTTCAGCCGTCTGTCATGACTAATGTTATATTTACTATAACGTTTCATTAACCAGGGATGCATCCCACTAACACAACCCTTGTTATAGATTCTCTTTCAGCCGTCTGTCTTTATTAATATATTTACTATAACGTCATGACTAATGTTATATTAACTATTACGTTTCGCTAACCAGGTATGCTTCCCACTAACATAACCCTTGTTATATATGTTCTCTGTCACAACTAATGTTATATTAACTATAACGTTTCATTAACCAGGGATGCATCCCACTAACACAACCCTTGTTATAGATTCTCTTTCAGCCGTCTGTCTTGACTATTAATATATTTACTATAACCTTACATGGACCAGGGATGCATGTGTCCCACAGTGGTCCCACAAGAGACCACTGGTTAGATTCCCTTTTAACAACCTGCCATTAATAGTGTTCTATATACTAGAGAGATACATGAGCCGAATGATATGTCTCACTAACACATCCCTGGATAGAGATGTTGCTCGTTTATGATAATTAAATGGAGAAATTTACTGCAGTTCTCATCCGGAGGAAGGTTAATAGGTGTGATCGTCGAACCAAACTTCCTCCGAATGGCCCTAAGCTTTTATAACACTATTCCTGGATACGTTACAGTTGTATCTGCCTGGTCACAGTATATATATATATATATATATATATATATATATATATATATATATATATATATATATATATATATATATATATATATATATATATATATATATATATATATATATATATATATATATATATATATATATATTCGATTTCAACAGGTAGTGACTTCACTAAGTAGCCTACTTAGGGACTTAACATATCTAATTAGAAAGTAGGATCCTTACATCATTGTCTTTCCACCTATATCAGTTAGCTCCGTATGAATTAGATAGTCTAAAATACAATTCAGTTCCCATGATCATCCAATATGAAATCATCACGACACAGCTTCACTTTCAATTTTCCTTTTCTGTCCTTTTCCATTTAACCAGCAATCAGCGTTTATGTCAGGAGACGCCCCTTTCACTCATAACTGTCTGTTTCAGGTAAGAAACATTATCTCGAATGAACAAAAATAACACGACCTTGGTCACATAACCAGAGGTAGTAGATTAGCATATATTAAACACAATTGGTTATCTACAGTTACTGTAGAAAGGCTAAGTTCTTGGCATATATTTTTTCTACTTGGAAAAAAGAATGAATGGGTTGAACATGAAATAAAAACATCAAAGCAGCAATCACGAAAACATGTTTCGTATAATGTTAGACTCAGACAATTTACTTCTGTATTACAATTTTCATGATTTTCATGTTGTACCTATATTAGGAGATGATATAAATACTGCTCTCCTATTTTTACATGTTACTCGGCATATTCATTATTGTAACCTTTATGCTGATACATCAGACTTTTAGTTAGATCATGGAGGTAAAACTGTTTTACCTCCATGGTTAGATTAATGTAGAAATAACAGGGGCAACTCTGACATGATTGTTTCTTTGATCCTTTGTTTAATAATTAATAGGTGGCTTACGGTGTAACTTCAGAGGGATCACCGCTTCCAGTATCCCCAGCTTCGGCAATGCAATTCGAAACCCCTGGTAAGTTAACGCTGCGTTAGTCAAGGAGTATTCGTCTGACTAAATCAACAGTCACAAGTCTATAGTTAACTCTATGGGAAACGAGGCTATGAATTGTTTGCTATTACTTTAAGATTTATTTTGGTTTTTATCCATTCCTATGAATTTCAAATTATATTCAATATTGCACTTGAATAAGTATAAATCGGGGAATTTTTCAACGTATTTTTCCTGGGTTAGGGGGTGGTCTGGTAGGAGAACTTCTTTTGGCGAGGGAGCTTCCAGGATTGAAAGTTTTAAATTGATCAATTGCAAGTGCACGTTTCTTCACTCCCCCAGCCTTTCCCCGTTTCCTTTTCCTCATTATTATAAGCCAAGTCAGTCGCATCCTAGGCGAACGTCAGCAGTCAGTGAACACCTCATATCATCTTCACCTTCAAAGTAAACTTGCTGGGGTTCTCAACAACAGTAGCCACCCTCTACACATTAATTTGGAAAGTGCAATAATACCCCGCAGTGGGCGGATGAGACTACCCCGTGCCGTTACGAATCGTTACAAATCCTCCTTTATCCCTCGTTTTATTAAACTTCATAATGAATCTTTTACTCGCTAGGTCAGTAATCTTGCTCATTGTGCAATCCAATGTTTCACAAGTATCTCTGGTGCTGTTTTACTGTATTTTGTATTTTACCGTTTTTACGTATCTTGCCAGCTTTGTTTTAAGTCTTATGTCTTAGTATTTGAGAGTCTTATATATTTTGTGTGTATTTTATGTACTGTACATATGTTTTATATTGTGAGCAATCAATTGCCCAGCTTGGGATGCAATAAAGAGAATCTGAATCTGAAAAGTGCACGTTTAAAAGTTCTCGGTATATGATTGCATAAACCCACAGGATATTAGCTATATTGAAGATGTCATATTAAGAAACATAATTACCTATTTAAAATCTCAATATGTTTGTAGTTTGGAAGTTACTTTAACATATGGCGCATTGCTTTATCTCTTTTGCAGATTTCGATTATAAGATAAAGTGGAAACTATTTATAGCAATAGTTAAGTTATCGTGTCGTGAGTTGATCCAATCATAGAGTAGAAAACATTTCTTATTTCAATAAACTAGATTTTGATCCACTGAATAGTCAAGATTTGATTCTTAAACATTATAAGGAAATAACGTGGCACGTGTAAACAAGTAAAGTGACCCACCATAACCGTCGTTCTTAACATTATATGTATACCTTAAATCAATATGTTGTCATATTTTGTGACAGTTTACGCTATATGGAAGAACATGGATTTGAATTATCTAGCTTACTGATCCACGTAATACACACGTTAAGACCTCTTATCCGCATATTGAAAAATTAAGTTAAGCTAATAATTAAATGTTAAAGATGTGAATTTAACATTTGATTCTGATGCTTTTGTTACATAACTGTAGACTGTTACGAGGAAACACGAGATGCCACCTTTTGTGCGGCTCAGGGTAAGTGAATATACCAGTATTACAGTGGGTAACTTGCACCTCGTGGTCTGTTGGTAACGTGTACCTCGTGGTCTGTTGGAGATAATCCGATATTTAATATGATGTTACTTTCTGTTATTTTCATAAGTTAACAATATTAGGAAGATTCCTCAATTTAAGATTAAAAAGAACCCCGCTTAGTTCGCTGTGGACACGAAGCTATCACACGACGTAAAAATTCAACCTGGTGACCTGGGCAAAAAGAAATAACTGTCCTATATATATGCGCAAGTTAGATTGGGTTCCATTTTCTCCTTAATGCAATATCGAACCTGTCTGATTTTCGAGAAATGAGCTGTGTGAGGAGTCCTTTGGGTGTCGGGCCCGGGATTTGCTCTCTCTCTCTCTCTCTACCTCTCGCTCAACTCTATAGCGCTGGAAACGCATTTATTTATAAAGAAATACCCCAACACTTAACCACGCTTGGGAGCTGATAAGACTGATACAAGTAAGCAGATTGTTTAATTAAATTTGCACTATATGTTTTGAAGCGGAATTGGTAGGGTCCAAATTAAATAAGTGAGAGAGCTTTGAATTTTACAATTGCCATGTTGCATTCAAAATATGGTACATTCCCATTTTTGAAAAAGGGAGTTTAAGGTTTTGTCAATCTGCATCAATGATATCGCAATTATGTTGCAGGGAGTTTATGTTCGGAAAAATATTTCTTAGCTATTGATATCACGGAATCGATATGTAAGAATCTTGCCTTACTGCTTAAAATCTGTGGCTGTACTTTAAATTTCAGTGCATACTCTTTCAAGTAAACACACGTACTTCGAATGTACCTCTGTAAAGTCATTTTCCCTCAGTTGAAACATAACTCGAAAGTACAAACATTCTTCACAACTTTGGAGAAATTACAATATTGAGACGTGATGGTATTTTGACCAATCGTTTTGCTATATCTAAATTATATAATTTCCTTTTAATTTATCAGACGTTTACCGATGTGGTAAGCCCACTGACGTATCCCTTGATCATGTTACATATACGTCAGACGGTAACGTTAGCATGACGTTTATTTGGTCTCCTCCGGTACAAGTAAACAGTATGAGAACATTAGAGGAATACCAAACACAGCTTCACACGACTGATGGAGACCTGATCCTGTCTCATACCATCCAAATATTTGATAGTGTAAGTACGAAGTTATCTATATCAGAGGGTTTCAAAAATATGAAATAAATTACATGGCAGATATGAAAATATGTGTTTTACAGATATAATATCAATATGACCAGGTATACTGTAAGTGTAACGCCCATCTAAAACTAATAAACAAAATTAGCTTAAGGCGCATATCTTCAACACATGCGATGGTGGTATGGTTTCTGATGGACTAATGGACTGCTATGTGACTGCATGACATTTGTATTAAAATATCCACACGAGCCTGAGATGTGTCGAAGAAAAAGATATCAAGATCATCACTACTACTGTGTTAGCTTTTACTTTATGAGTCGTTCTGAAAAGAGAAAAGTTCAACAATGCCCAGTGAAAATTGTTATAGTTTATACTTCATTTAGCCTTTAAGAAGATCATGCTAGGATCGAAACGTCAGGCCAGCTTACTTTTACACAGAGTTTATACTTTAATAATGTTAACATTTTCAATTATTTTGAACAGAACCAAGTTAATACATGGGAAGCCATCAGCGCAGAAATTCAAGAAGGCCTTGAGTACAAACTTACGGTTAGATAAAAGACAAATACTTCTATATTTTATTATTCAGATGTAAGTCGAATGATACATTTACAATTAATCCACACTACACGTCTCAAGCATCCCATACCATTTTTGTATTTCAATGTTCAGCTCTAGTCGTTTGAATTTTTTAATATTTATTATTTTTCCTTGGAAATTTTACAGATCATTCCTTACGTTTCATCAGATTATGCAAATAATCCTGAACCAGGAAGACTTGCCACAAAGTTATTCTTGGCCGAAATTTCCGAAGAAGGTAAATTCGATTACAATTATGGTGGTATGATTTCAAATATATTACAGGAACACAAATAAAGGTCGTATATTTACATTTTAACCTACTAATATACTGTTTATTCTCAATGTGCAAAGTTATGCTCACAAAATTGATTGTTTGGTTGAGTTGACTATTGGTTTATAGAATCATCGAATACTTTGCTTGATTGATTGATTGATCGAATTGATTTGATTCGTAGATTGATTGATCAATCCATTAATTGGTTATCGGTCGTTAGGTTGATTTTATTGAATGTCTGATTATTTGGTTGCATTAAATATTGCTTTACAGAATCATCACTTAATTTGCTTGCTTGATTGATCCATTTGATTTGATAGATTGGTTTATCCATCCATTAATTGGTTATCGGTTGTAAGGTTGATTTGATTGAATGTTTGATTATTTGGTTGATTGATTGCATTGATTGTTTCATTGATTGATTGATTGATTGATTGATTGATTGAATGGATTACTGATGGATTAACTGATTGATATTTTCATTTAGATTTCACAGATCATCCCTTCACGACTGAACAAGAGACTGACACAATCGTTCGTGATAATGGAGACAAAGCTAGCATGGGGATCCAATCAACAAGCTTTGCCCCTGGGCCAAAGCCTACCCCTGAATCCGTCTCATCTACGTCAACAACAATGATCCTAATCATCGGTCTTTTCGCAGTTTTTGTGATTGTTGTTGTTATTGTATGCTTTCTATTGACAAAGAGACGAAGACGCATAAGAAAAGATAATCTAGAGAACCTCCATCTTGAACAAATGTACCAGGAGAAAGCCATTGGTAATATTTTTATGGAAATATTTTAAAAGAAAATAATAGTTTTTAGAATGGTTTTAGCCAATATGTTGCACGAAGCAGTAGCAATTGATGCACCGGATATACACAGATAACACAGTTGCTATTGTAAATCTTACAGCTTTGTACCAAAGTAAAAATAGATCGTGCTATCAATCGGCTGTAATCCTAATAGCACATGCTAACATTTTTTTCTTCAGATTTGTCAGCACAATCCAGTATTTAATGTGGTACAAAACTTTAAGATTTACTGGTAATCTTTGTGTGAATCGGCTGATTGATATGAGATACGAACTCAGTGAATATGTGTTGAGCTACATACTTAAATGTTAAATTGTGACACTAAATTAGGTTTAATAAAAATACTGAAATCCCTCCAGTTTTCTATACCACTTTTTAATATTTGAGAAATGACACTTCAGCATCTATCCAAAGGTGTACTTACTGGGATAAACAGGGGATTATGTCAATTTCTCGATCAGAACAAAGCTCAATATGACAACTTAGATACCAGAGATTATAATACTTAAAGCTGAATACCTTTAAAACTGGAATAGCTATAAACGCCTTACCAATACTGATATTCTACCATTTTGTTTTGGTAATATCGTGCCTAAGTTCTTGCCTGAAGTCACCATTTTATAAAAAAAAATATGCTATTCACGGTCTGTGTATGTATTTATGTTTTGTTTTTTTATTTACAGAGAAGACTCGAGAAGTTGATCCCATATTAACAGACAAAGAAATTAGCCACGATAAAGTCATAATCGAGCAAAAGCTAGGGGAAGGTGAATTCGGTGTGGTGCATATGGGCAAGGTCACCGGCATGAAGAATAAAGTTGAAGATGTGACAGTTGCTATTAAAACTACTAAAGGTGATGTAGATATTTATTAATCATCAAACGTACATTTATAATATAATGTAATCTTCGACGTGAAGTAACAGGATGATGCATCAAGAGAAATGCAAAGCGTTCATAAGTTCATGGAATCCTATTGATGGACGCTACGGGATGTTGATGTTACTTCCGCAGAGAGATCCTGTATCATTTTGTACTAATAGTGCGTTCTGTGTTTCCCCTGAGTTGCTTTAAAAGTAGCAGAATTAAAAGTCCTTTTTCAGTATAAATATATGACATGGAAAAAGTAAGCCTTCAACAATGTGAACAATGAAGGTATTGCTATATTATACAAGCCCTTGTATACGGTAAACGTGTAAAGACCTATACCAGGCGCGGATCCAGAGGGGGGTCCAGGGGGTTCGGACCCCCCTGCTCTTGGCCAAAAAAAAAGAAAAAAAAAGGAAAAAAAAGAGAGAAAAAAAGAGAAAAAAACAGAGAGAGGTGCTTTGCATGGCTAACTTGAAGGGGGTTCCCTGTTGTACTTAAATATCCAAGAATTTCACAATGGATAGAGGGAAACCCACTCCCCTTAGACCCTAGGATCACTGGAGGCCAAACCTTCACCCTTCCATAATCCTGGATCTGGCCCTGCATCAAACAGTGGTGACGGAACGGGAGGGGGATTGGGGGCTAAAGGCATTATGATTTTTGTATCATCTCAACTCATCTGATATGTATTACCATATTTCATAGATTGTTTTTTTCTCATCAATTGAGAAATTGCAGACATGAGATCCATATTTTCAGGCTAGGTACATGCAGCTTAGAATACTCGGGAAGTGCCGTTTCCGGCCATCTGGGTGATTTGTAAAGCCAAAAATTTTCTGGTACGCTCCGCGCCAACCGATGGCGACGCTCCGCTTAGATAGTCTTACGTTCAGGCGCGGCTGGACCAGTCAGACCCCCCCTGTCACAAACCCTGCATCCGCCCCTGCTGTACCACCTAACTCGAGTGTTACAATAACTTTCAAGATACATTATGGAATTAATAACATAGTTATGACAAATAAAAACTTTGTAAAAACTTGTTTCAAACGAAGTGCTATGGATTGGGGATAGTTCAGGATGATTACGTATACCTAACCTATTTAATTTGAGCGTTCATAATCGTCTTTTATAAGAGCAAAAGCGAAACTATCTGTTATTAGAAAAGACTTGTATGACACCAAATATCGATGCTTTATAAATATAATTTATTAAAATATAATTCCGTGCAAATTTGGAATGTAGAGCTGCTATGGCATAGTTTTGTCGCCATTCCATTGTTGGTCCAAACCACTTGCAATTATTTATTCGATTTTACAGTTGGAGCATTTTCTGATGTAAAAGAAGACCTGATAAACGAAATGAAACTCATCGCAGAGCTGGGCGACCATGTGAACATCCTCTGTCTTCTTGCCTGCTGCTCAATGAATGAACCGTTCTACCTTATAACAGAATATATGAAGTATGGTGACTTGCTGGGATTCTTACGGGACTGCAGAAAGGTAAGTCGCTACACACATGTTACATATTTGTATTTTCTACTTAGAAAGTACTAAAGCATTCAAGCTTAATTATTAATATGTTATGAGGGCGACGAAACGGATGGGGCGTTTGATCAATCATTGTTTGTTTCTTCAGCTTCCTTTAAACTTGAAATTCATACAGCATCAAATATATTTCCAACGTCAAAAATTAGCGATATTTTCCATCCAATTATACAAACATTTACCAGATCACACATCCCATTCCCAACGTGGATTAATCTTCCTTTGTTCTTTTTTTTTTTTTTTTGGCGTTTTTGAGGCGATTGCCGTTTACTCGGTGTTAGATTAAGCTTCATTATTCGTTTCCTGTTCCCTGTTGGGATTTTGATTGGTACAGTTCAATTTATGCCGGTGCTGTTGCCTAGTGGATACAGACGGTGGTATGTTAAGCACCGAGGCTTAGTAATCGGGAGGTTTCGGGTTTGATACCCGACCGGGTCA
Organism: Apostichopus japonicus; assembly: GCF_037975245.1. Taxonomy (NCBI): domain Eukaryota; kingdom Metazoa; phylum Echinodermata; class Holothuroidea; order Aspidochirotida; family Stichopodidae; genus Apostichopus; species Apostichopus japonicus. The sequence goes on from NC_092579.1 coordinate 8,884,880, forward strand.
TAGTAAGGTGGGGTTTTCATGCAAGAGCAATCTACGATTTTTCCATCGGAAATAACTTTCTAAATTGAAAAAGGTTTCATATTTGAGATAAACATTTGGATTGGAAGCCACCCGACGTGTAAGTTGTAATCCATAAGCCCTTGTGGGTTTCTCTCACATTTGAGGTAACTTAAGCATCGTAAAATAAACTACTGCTAATTATCATCATCATTGTTATAATTATCCGTGAAAGTTTCTTCTTAGATTGTTTTAACAACCATGCTCAAGGGGATTGTGAACGTCAGTTGTAATCTAAGAAAAATGAAAAAGAAAGCCACTAAAATTTGTTTCCACCTAATGAAGGAGCATGCCATAGACCATCGTTCATATCTTTATATTCTCATCACAGCTAGCGAGTGCTGAGAAAGACCAAGTATATTCTGTAGGGGAATTACAACAACTTATTATTGCTCGTGACATCGCCAATGGAATGGTAAGTCGTTAATTTCATCGATTAGGATGTAACTGTGACACTTTCAGTTTAAAATAACATTAAAAACTTGTCAAAAGCATAGAGAGTAATAACATTTTGGTTTCCAAAGCTGTGACAATCAACAATAAATTCGTCATCAGTTAGATGTGTATAGAACAACGTTTATAGTTATTAAAGGCCACGTGTAGACACTTCCATTCGTATTAACATAATTGTAGACTTTCTCTCAATGTATTCTCTAGTATGTTTAAATATTGTTGATGAGAGCTAATCCGATAAAAGGTGATGGCTCTCCAATCAAAATGGCTTGACCAACTATTCCAGCATTCACCATATAAAATTAGCTTATCACAAGCAACGTAGACTATAAATCGACGGTATCAGAGCAAGACTTAACGGTTCCTCTTCGGGTATGAGAAGCCGACGGATCCAAGGACAAGTTTCAGACACATCGGATGTTAAAATAAATTATTTATCAAAGAAAACATGTATTTGGTTTGGCAGGCCCATATTCAAGAAAGACGTTTCTATCACGGGGATCTTGCTGCTCGTAACGTACTCGTTGGTGAAGGACTGACGATAAAAATATCTGATTTTGGACTTGCCGATGACATTTACACGAGAGGATATAAAAGGAGAGCTACCGAACAGAAGATACCGGTGAAATGGTGCAGTCTGGAAACGATCATAAATGGAATATGTAGTTCGGAAGGAGACGCGTAAGTAACCAAATACGTTACTCTTATCTCATTTTGTTTTATATTTTATGCACAAACAGTTTGGTTAATAATTGAACATAGGCTATACCTCTAACTTAAGCATTGATGGATACATCCATCAAGTTCCTTTACCACCTATTCCAATTTGTGAACTGTTTTCGTTAGATGGAAAAGAAGAATAATCAAAGATATAATTTAAATTAATGTTTCTATCATTTTAACAATTTATATTTAGGTAAACATGTATCGTAATATTCAAGCCATAGGGATCTGGCAGAGGAAGGCAGTAACGATACTTTTAGCTAGGACATTGAGGTAGCCTTTATTAGTGTTAACCAACAGCGGATAATACGTGAGATAAACAGTACTTATTATCACTGCTCAAAACACAGTTAATATTGCATGAATCCATAAACTATGAGTAGAATCGTTCATATTCTGACACCATGCCCTCCTTTGAAGCTTCATAAATTCATACGTGGTACAATCATGGAATGAAGACTGTTTTTTTTCTGGTGGGCGGAAGCTTCGACTTCACCCATTCTCATCCATACCCTTCATACTACTCTTTTATCTCAAATTAGTTGGTCCTTTGGAGTACTGCTGTACGAAATTTTCACACTCGGTGGTACTCCTTATCCTGGTATCGCACCGCGGTTGTTAGTCAGTCAACTGAAAAACGGCTACCGCATGGACCAACCAGGCAGTTGTCCTGATGATGTGTGAGTACATAGAAAAACAAATTTGAGTACTGATAACAATGCAATCGCCATGACATGAGCTAATTGTATGAAACGTGAAATTTAACACCAGTGAAAACGTGAAATTTAAATACTGCCTATTACTTAGTTTTTATTGCGTATTAAGTTTTCTTTTGCTTTGTTTACTTTTTCTTCAATTACGTTGTTCAAATTTCTTGGTATGTATTTATGATTTAACTTTTTTGGCAGTTTGAAGGGAGAGAAACTCTGGTTTTGGTTATTGTACTTTATTCTACCTCATTGTTGCTCATATGTTGTAGAAAAGCAAATAAAATATACGAAAATAATTCTTTTGAATACTTTACTATAGTATAACACGAAGATTGCAACTTTATCTACGATATGAATATGTATTTCGAAACGATTATCAACTGTGTAAATAGGGTTATTCATTAATAGTTATATATATAAACAGTCTACTGGTTTCTATTTCTTGCACAAAGGACCGTTGCATTGATTGAAATGTTTCTCCATAAGGAAAATCCTGACCATGGAATAATCAGAAAAGGTTGCTGAATACTCTGTTAGTGCTTATAACCTATTTTTGCAGGTACGATTTAATGAAACGCTGTTGGCAGGAGAGTCCGATGTCTAGACCCAAATTTACAAATATGTTTGAAGAGTTCGGAGAGATGATAATGAAGCGTACAGATTACCTCGAATTCGGCAGTGAAGATGTACTTGAAGTAAGTCACAGTTGGAAGACTCCTTATTCTGTTTCTTCAAAATGATATGTTCTATGTACTCTCATGTTGTTTATTTCAAAAGTGTCTGAAATAAAATTAAAAAATCGTTTCAGTGAATGAATTAAAGAAACCCATTTCATATTATTCGGATACAATTAGGCACCGGAAAACTCGTTGCACAAATCACGAATAAGTAAGGTCATAAAAACAATGTTAACAATTCCTAAAGATGCTTTAAACTCTACAAAATTGTCTTGAATAAACCGGTCTCCTTTATTGAATCCCTTCACTTCACATGTGTTATAATAGAAAGTAGTTGAACTGACAACGTTTGAAGAATACATGTTGTTTTACATTAGGCGGCAACTATATACACACTAGCCGAAATAGTTTTTAGCACATTTTCAATTGCGAATTTGTACAGCAGTTGAGAAGAAAAGTTATGTAAATGACCTTGGCATTGATAAAGAACTGACAAGGAAATTATATGAAATGATATGATTTAAGTTTAGTGTTATGTGGGTGACTATTGGTTTCTTCGTGATTGTTTTCATTTCAAAGATGGAGGAACTGCTAAAGCTACCGAGACGAGGTTCTACAATACAGGCTAATCATTACATTTCACAGTCAGATGAAGGGGATGCAGGGATGAAGCTGCCTCCAATACTTAACGAAGAGAGTGAAGTCGATTTTGATGAGGTCCAGAGTGCTTTACAACAATCTACGAGTGACAAAGAGGAAAACAGTACAAAGCAGGACGACGAACTTGTAATGATGTAAATTCAACGTATTACTAATATTTACAATGTGAAAGTCAGTTTGAAATTGGCTTTGGTTTGTGTCTATAAGATCACGTTGAAAAGCTACATATGTGTTCCCGCTGGCGTTTTGGGTGACCGATGAATAATTGAGAAGGTTCTTGGATGGCAATTTTACTTTGACCATCTTGCTGAACAGTTAAAAGATCTTACAACATGGATATAGGTTTGATAAAAAGCAAAATGGATAAATATATATTGTGACGTAAATTAATATTACCTTTTCATTCAGATTCAAGCAAATACTTATATCATTTTCGTGACAGCCTTCATTAACTCTTATACCTTTAATAAACGATCAAATTAATAGCGTAATTTAGGCGCGTAATTTGACTTTTAATCTTTATATATATTGACAAAAATCGGGGATAAAACATAAAATAAGAGTTTATAGAGATGTTTACATAAGTACATTAGCGATATGCATTTCTTATAAATCATTCTTTTTATTCAGAGTTGCGCCCAAAATAGGTCTGCTTAGGCCTTTGCTATTTTATTTTGCTGTGTTTTTTTTTTATTGTACCCAATAAGTTGATAATTTCAAAGTTTAACGAAAATGGATAAAAGCATAAAAATGAAAAACAATGCTTTCAAAGCCCGATTATTTGATGGAACCGTTTGTATGTAGTTGTTTTGGCGTTTTAAAAAAATAATTTTTGTGTCGTTTTTAAAATGTTGTCTTTTATGTTATAAATCCGTGGTTTATATTTGTTTTGGGAGAAGGTGCATGGCCGCATTAGTCTTCCGTGGTTAGAAATGATTGTAGTATATTCATATGTTAATGTATCCCAATTCTGTAGAAGAGAAGCGGATTAAAATCATAAAGAAAAACATGGAAGATATTAAAAGTTCTTATACTGTGCATCTATGACATCACACCTGTATGAGTTTAGTTCATTTTGGGGCAGGCACTTTGTTCATTTCTAATCTCGAAAACGATACTTGATTGTAAATTTCACAAGAATGCTAAGAATATCTTCCTTTTCCATAAAAGTAACTTCCCGCATAAATATCCTTTTAAACTTTCATAATTAATATATAGTTGATTGCCCAAAATGACCCGAGTACCTATTCAACGAGAGCTAGTATACAAGCAAATATACTAGAATACGAGTAAGGGATCAAACTTCTGCTGAAAAACATACACCACATTACTTCACCATTTGTACTTGAATATTGAAACATTTCTTTTCACAATTCTTTGGTAAGTTTGCAGGTGTTGGTTCATGGTACAATATGTGACCTGTCAATTCAATAATACCACAATCTAGCACTGCCCAGTCATCACAATGTTTTATTTCACAATATATTACATACAATTTTGAAATAAGAATAAAGTCAAAGTGAAATGTTCCACCTCCTGAGTCTGCTATGCAGTGAACCCAAGCACAAAATTCTGAACAAACAAACTAAAACATGACATCAAAACATCATCCCAGACGAGCCAAGTATAATTCTTAACATTTGATAAAGTTATTCCGCACATATATCACGTAGGACACGGCTAGAAGTTACTTATAATGTTATTATATATTACAGAGGGCCCAGCAAACATTTAGGCCCACGACCCATGATCTTCCTTGAGAACTGAACTACGACCTACCAGACCCCCATCATATAGAGTCCATGCTCAAATTGTATAAAAGATAGCTTGACTCGGAGCTTGATGTTAAAAGATGCGGGCAAATCGTTTTCCTTCGCCAAGCACCGAAAACTGGTTGGTTACTTTTGGAAAATCCCACGACCCACCGAAAAGGTTTCTCGACATACAGTTTGCTCAATTTTCCTACGGTATAATAATAAACAATGCGATCACATTGTTTGTTATTCTGATGGATGATGGATCTTGGTGAGTGTTATAGTAATGTAAAGATGTGGGCGGTGCCAAAGAGGGCTCAAGCCCGTAATTATAATACTGCAGTTACTATAGTTGCATGTATTATGTATTAATTTTACATGTACCCAGTACGAACTGACATAAGGTCAAACAACCTAACCCGTTCCCATTCAACCGCACAAAGTAAGTACATATTAGACATATTTTATTGGACATATTTATTGTACTTATTTGTTATAAATATTGTACATATTTCAAACATATATCAAGACCACCGACGAAAGTAAGACATTGGCTATTTTAATACCTTCAAAATTACGGTGTGGATCAACTCGATTACCGAAATCGAAACTTCTATCCGTTAGATTCAAACGGGACAAAACCTAGTTGTTACGTTGCATGGTGCAAACAATTAGTAGATTTTCAAAATTTCGTCCATTTTATTTTTCACCCAATAGTTTTAATAATTTACAAACATAAGGTTGTCTATTCAGTACCAGATTTATACATCGATCGCCCTAACAAAAATGTGGCGATCGACTAGGTCTAGATAATGTGAGAAAACAGTTCATTTCTGAAAGTAATACATTGCGATTGAAATAAACAAACTTGATAATAAAGGAAAGATGTACAACTCGATCCTTCGTAACGAATTATTTATATATGTCCGGCGGCGAATGTGCCTACAATTAGTGCCAGTAGTACACGTACAGTGAATTTCCAACATGGAGTAGCTGCCATAAATGAAATGTGTTCGTTACCATATATTACCATGCCCGTGTAGCATATATCAGTTGTATTTTGCTTACTGCTGAAAGACCTTCAGTAGATTATCATAAGTACAGACTGATTGACTGCGTTAGTTATATAGAAACCCTATGATGATCTACAATTATACTATTCTCTGTGATTTAGAAGCCGCAGTAAGGTTTTTTTTTTATAAAAACATACATTTTTTGAAATGTTTACTTGTGACATGAAACTGTCAAATATCATCAAATGCTTCATCTATCAAGGGGTTTGCCCCCACCCCCCCACCTCGTGCCCGGCACCGAGGCTGTAATTCTTGACCCATGCCCTCACGTTAGATAACAAAGTGGCATTGAAGCTACCCATATCAATGGTAATCTTCTTTAAATATTAACATTTAATTATATTTATTATCCTTAATAATCTTAGTCTCGCCCGTTACCAAACGGTGGTTGCCAATATTTCAGACGTGACAGGCTTTTCTGCATTTTTAGAAATTAGCGTTAGAGGTATATATAGTATAAGTTGGTATGTGTTACCAAGCTCACTTATTCAATGTCAGTTACTATTGCAGGTAGTAACTTGAATCGTTATATTGACAAAGTGATGGTACGCCTAAACACTTTCATCAAGTCATCTAAATTTGTGGGTATTTAGTCTAAGAAAACACATTAAAGTTGTCTTTACCCTCAGTATAAAGGACAGGATAATAATTTCAAATTTATTTTGTGTAACTGTATATATTTATTAAGTGACGTCAATTAATTTGCAGTTTACAAGAAAGTGTGCATATTGCGGAAGTGAAGTGATATTTTCTCTACTAGGTAAGTTTCAGATTGGGTTGTGTGTTCCAGTTGCAGAATAGTATGCAATGTAATACTCTGTTTAGCCATAGCACCGAAGTACATTGATATGTCAGTAGTGCAAGATCTGCCAAAGATATAATTACACAACTTTGCTTATATCTGCAAACGACAATACCTTCACAGGGAGTCGATCGTATGGGCCGAAGGGCCAGTGACCCCAAATAGTTCAAACTAAGGGTACAATAAGCCTACACCTTTCATGTAATAATTGTTTTTCGTATATCAAACATAATACACAATCATTGGATTTCAAAGGGATATTCTAACTTCAATTAAAAGAAACAATAAACTTTTGTAGAAAATCTTTAAACCACCCAAAAGTCACAGATAAATAGAAGCCTACCCAGATATCGCAACAGATTGCTTCATGTTCCTAGAATATAAAAAAAAATACTTCACTGAAAAACTCTCTAATAGCGTAAATGACCCCAAATCAACTTGGTCGACAATAAATACTCTCATAGGGTAAAAGAAAAAGCTTCTCTCCTATCCATGACCATTCAAAACCGCTTACGGGAATGTTAGCCACTCTAATAATGTATCAAATTAATTCAATTGCTTTTTTGCTGTTGTAAATATCGGGCCATTACTGTCAATTCATATCCCCTCAAATTCTAATCAAGCAAACTTCTTGTCACCTAACGACTTTAACCCTTCGTCATATATTTTACTTCCAGTTCAAAAAGTCATAAAAGTGTCTTTTACTTTTCTCAAACAGAACAAATCAGATGGGTGTGATGATTTTAGGCCTGGAATAGTTAAAAATATTATCCACCATATTGCTGACCGTCTTTGTCATATATTTAACATGTATTTTTGTACAAATGTTTTCCCAGCGATTAACTGCAAAAGTCCCATTAACTCCCATCTATCAAAATAAAAGTTAAAAAAGACATTTTGGAAGTTTATCGTCCAATTTCCGTTTCACCAAGCTTCTTTGAAATCCTTGATCGCCTTATGTTTAATCTTATTCACAACTTCTTGGAAGAAAATAACATCCTTATATAACAGACAATATGATTTCGTCCTGGTCACTCAACCGAGCTAGCTCTCATTGATGCTGTAAATCTCTCATGCTTTAGATAAAAAAAAAAAAACCTCAGTTGGAATCTTCCTTGACCTTAGTTAGGCGTTATGACACAATTGATTCTCCTAACAAAGCTCTCTTATTATGGTTTCAGAGGTACAGCACATTCCTGGTTCAATAGTTACATTTCAAATAAACATCAGTTCACCTCAATTAATCATAATAGCTCTGACCCCCTGCAGATAAATTGTGGAGTACCACAAGGTTTCCATTTTGGAACCACTTCATGTTAATTTTATATGTCAATCACATATGCCAGGATACATCAGTACTCTTCTTTGCTGATGATGAAAATATTTTCTTTACGGGAGAAGATGCTAAACTTGTTCAGGATAAAATTAATAACGAATTAAATCATTTCAATGAATGATTCAAAGCCAACAAATTATCTTTAAATATTAATAAAACAAAGTTTGTTGTATTTAGTATGTGTAGCAAAAGTGGGATTTAGAGATCTTGAATAATATCAACATCAACAAAGTCGACAATGCTAAATTTCTGGGAATCACAATTGATTCAAATCATACTTGGCGAAACCATATTGATTCAATTTCCATAACTGTAGCCAGAGCTGTTGGTAATATTTTAAAAGTTAAGAACAATTTACCGCGTAATGTCACTAGAACTTTTTACAACACATTAATTCTTCCAAATCTGTCATTGTTCCACCACATTGTTCCACCATTTGGTCGGGCAGATATTCTTCTGATCGGACTAAACTAACAGTCTTACAACAGCGAGCTATTCGACATATTGGGAACGCACCTCAGCGTGCGAACAAGTTATTTTCTTCACTGAATATTCTTTTAATTATCAGATCTAATTCCGAAAAATCTTGCTACTTTTGCTTTTAAAGTATTAACACAAAGGCATGTACCATCTTCAATCAACAGTTTCTTTGAACATAATTATCAGGTGCACAACTGCAGAACCAGACAAAACACAAAAATACGTTGTTAACCTTTCAAAACAAACATTGCCGTATTAATTGTACAAAACCATTCGATAACTCTTTGGAATTCCCTATCAGATCATTTGAAATCTAGAAGCTCACTTCCACTCTATAAAAAAAAATAACTAAGACCCTTCTAAACAACTATTGATATTTGTATTATAATGTCATGTACCTTTTTCAGGCAAAGTTTCAACAGGTGTTGGGTGGGTGTATGGATGGGAGGTTTTGAGTAAGTGGGTCGGGTTATAGCTGGGGATTATAGATGGTGAAAGGTGGGGAAGTCGTGGCAGGGGTCGGGAGGTTTTGAGAAGGGTCAGGGACAGGGTCAGGGTTTTTCTCTTCTTCTTTTTAGAGACATATATGTACGTATATTTTCAAAGTTAAGTAGGGAGTGCTCTATTCGTTAAGCCATAAATGAATTTTAGAGCACTTCCTTTCACAACTCTTTGTATTTTTGTTATTTTATATATACTGTGGTCAATATGAGACTTAAAGCCAATATGAAGACTTCCTTGATGATAATGTACATCGCCATGATTGTAAGCAAATCTGGCGATGCGTTTCTACCTGGAATAGAAAAGCAACGATGCACTGATGCAGGTATGTAGTTAGTTCTAAGATTTGCTTTCTATGAAACTGTCACTGAATTGCCAATCAAAGGTCAGGGCCGTTGCCTTGGTGGAATCCCCAAGATGCAAGTTGAGGAACATCAAGAAATAATTACATTGAACTGTTGATATATTGCATTGTTGCATGTTGAAATATTGCGTGTTGCATTGTTGTTGCATGTTGCATTTTGGGTGGGTCATTTCTTAAAAGGGGCCATCATGACACAATCTAAGCGGACAACCAGCACCGGTTGACGCGTAGTGCAGCAAGAGAATTTTTGCTAAAAAATGCTCCCATATTGCCGGAAATGACACTGCCCAGGCTTGTAAGATGCATCTAAACATTCTTTAGTTTGAGGGCAAGGGAAATTAGAAAAAAAAGCTTTGCTTTGGTCATTGCTTTACACTGAAGTAAAGATATCAAAGCACGTGTGGGCATTCTGATGTTAGCATTAGCCTATACATGCTGAGGGGAGGCCAGATGGGAAATTAGGTGCAAATTCAATGTTAGGTTTGTGCTATCATGATTTGTTTTACATGTCAAAGAGGGACCCACTAGGGGTGGGCGGCTTATGAGCTGAATGTGTGGGCCATGTAGGGGCCTGGAGGGCCGCGTACCCCTAGTCAGTATGTTAAAAAGGGCCCTGACATATAAGCATATTTACAATGTCGTAGGGAATCATTTCCTGAACTCTAAGTATTCGATCGATTTTGATGCTCGTTCTACAACTGAGTTCGATGGTTTGGTGCTTAGTTCTTTAGCCATATTTGTTCTTGATACTGTGATTGTTCTGATAATACAATTTAGTCGATAACATATGATGTTCGATTGTTGTTTATTGTGGTATAGTGGCCAAGCTTCTCCTAGACTACGTCTGGTTCTCAACATCAACGGTTCATGGTTGCTCTATGGATTGCTATAGCGGTAACATAATAAAAAAAACTAACACTTAATGTAAACAAAAACATGAAATAATACCAATCAATGACCATGTGGTTCTCTGAAACATTTTATATATTCACTGGCAAGCCAGCCCCTTCCGTGGTGACATATTATTGTACATTGTATTTTCTTACTGCGCGGAACGTATCTGTCACAATTTGTATCTCAGACAAAATTTGAACAATTTTAACGCGTTTTACAAATGTCCGTTTTTTATTGAAAAGATCCCATACCACCAAACTCGATTCAATTGAGCTATACGACACTGAAGGAAGCTAATGGAAACTGGATACTTTTGTACAATATATCCTGGGTACCTCCGTCACAGTATGAATGTAAGTAACATGGGTACCTCCATCACATGTGTGCACGAAAGTACCATGGGAACTTCCAGATAAGTATGCAGTACGTAACTATCCTTGCAGCCAACGCTATAGTATGTGTGTTCGTAACATTGAGCCTCCAATACAGTATGCACATAAGTATCATGGGGACTTCCGACATAGTATACGTACGTAACATGGAGCTTCCAATACACATGGAGCCTCCAACACAGTATGCTCATATGTATCATGGAAACCTCCGCCATAGTATGTATGTAACATGGAGCCTCCAACACAGTATGCACATAAGTTAAAGTCAGCCCTTACCACAGTATCCGCATAACTTTCATGTTTCAGTTTGTTATGTAATTTCCCAACCAACATTTTCATACATTTTGATTTCTTCTTTCATTTTTTTACCCTCTTTTTCTTTGAATTATTGTAATTGCTATTGTCAGTATAAAAGATTGCACATAAGTCTCTCATACCGCAAACGAGGAAATACAGAGAGTAAAATGAAACATAACCTTCATGGGCACCTCTACTACAGCATGCACGCAATGTACTCTAGGATCCTCTACCATCGTACTGTGTACTTAAATAGTATGTAAGGTAGTAATTCATGACGATATAATTGATGATTCATAAGGGCTTTTTATCATTCATTACCTAAAGTGGATACATACAAAAGGAAGATTTATACCTTATTCTTTATTCCTTATTCCTTATGAGGAAGTTGGTTGACTTAACATATCGTGTAAGTGCATGCATTTGTAATAGCATGCCATATAAGAAATGTGCTCTTTATGGCAACGAGGTCAATTATGATTATGATATTTGCCCAAATCTCTGAGGAAACACAATTAACTTGCGTTTAAGAAATATCGTTGAGTGATATGCTTTTATTGAGTTTGATGACGAAATTGATCTGAATTTGCCCATCGTCAATGAGATCAATGTTATCGCAAATGTATATTTTAACCTTTGACGATAGAACGTTGCATCAATTCTCATCAGTTACTTGGTAATGCATAAAATAACTTTTAACAATGCTTGCTTTACAAAATATTTCCCAACTATGGCAACAGCAATATATTACAAAATGGTTATGCTTGTGCGTAATGACCACTTTTACAGAGAGTCTGCGATTTTGCTAAAAGAAATTCACTCAGATTATACTGAGGGTTGGAGCACATGTCTTTTTTTTTCATATTATTTTTTTTACGATGTCAAATAAATATAAAACGTGATGTCTGTTTAATGAACGCGGAGAGGCGGTTGTGGCTTGGTTAACGAAGTGAATTATTCACACTCCCAACAGGTGATACATATGTAGATTGTCTAAAGGACGCATTGCCCCTTTGAAGTGATTTCCACTTGCTTCGCGCGCATACTACAGATGCGATTTTAATTCCTTGCCCTTCCTTCCAGACGGAAAATGGCTTAGATGAATATGAATATTGACAATAGTAAACGATGTCAATTGGAAAACAACAACTTTTTTTTATTATTTCTGAAATATAAGTTTGCTTCGGCCGTTTAGAACATTTAGTAGGATATTATTACAGTTTTCCCACTATCCATGTCAGAGATGAAGAAGAGTCCATTTAATGGTAAAATCAGAAGTGCATTATTATAGATTATTTTCAATAACTCATATACACGAAATGCCTGGTATATTTATTCTAATTCGTGATAATTTTAACAGAAAAAAAAATTGTACTCCAGATATATCAAAGATTTAACAAATAATGCCACCTATTTACAGTCTTTTGACTGAGAATTTGTCACCCGTGCATACTGCCACTCCAGACTACTTTTGGTAACCTGGAAGCTATTGTATAGATGCTTTAACCGGTCACTATCATCTTGATCAATTGTAGCAAAACAAGTAAATATCAATGTGATTCACCTATAACGCGTCTTTCCCTCCAAGTGTTTTTGACACGGTACCGTGCCCCTACCATTTATGTTTTCTAACATCAGCCTATTATATCCTGTGCATAGTTGTGGTATACCTTACCGATCTCCAACTTGAGACAACTCGTACGAGTCTTACTCCATGGGTTTTCCGAAGTTGTAAAGAAGCTCTGCAAGCAGCGAGTGCGAGCGCAAAGGACAAACTGTCGGTGAGTTAGGTTGCCGTTAAAACGCATTACTGTACTTAAAATAGCCTGCAGCCATTATCTTTACAAACATGGTACTTCTTAGCAATCAATCTACACGCAAAAAAATGGAGTGTTGAATTTAAACACTTTCCAGGTGTAACCGTTCACCCTACACCTGAAGGGTTACTCTGACCCTGAGTAGGGTTACATAATTCATGTAGCGTGTATTTTTTACACCTGCAGAAAGTGTACTTTCAGTTCGAGCATTCCGATTGGTCAAACCTCCCATCAGCTGGATTCTTAGTGCAAGTTAAGTGTTTAAACCACTGACAACATTTATCGTTACTAAATGTACTATAGTAACCACGGCCATATATACGTGCAAGCCACATAACGTTACGTACTCAGTGTGCGATAACGAGCTACAATGGCATGGAAAATGACGTTATAGGAGACTGGGACCTGGAAGAATTGATTGAAAAATTCGGAGGTATGTTTTGATATTATGTAAGTGAACGTGAAAAGAACGAGATATGCTTAGAGACCCACGACTAAGTTGGGTAGACGAATGCATTTGAATCGCTTGCGTTACGTAGACCTAACGTTAAAGTCATACCATAAGTTAATATAATAGGCTAGGTGCTATTTGTCATAGTCAACTGATAATTGTCAACGAATCTGTGTAACCTACATACAAGTAAAATTAAACGGAATTGCCTACGGACGGACGGAGGACTTTGATCTAGGCCTTTTATGTAACCTAGTGCATTCTATTCCTTTTGGGCGTTAACCGTAACTTCGTATACCCTGCGAGTCACTTTTTTAAGTAGTAGTAGTACTAGTAGGATATACTTAAGCTATTTCAAGGCAATGCATTTTTAATAGCATCGGGCATGGGCCTATAGTTACGCTGGTACTATGTTTAATAAGGGATAAACATATATTCATGTAATGCAATATATAATTACCACTAATTGCCAATTTAGCTTGTAAGTTGTAGCAAGTAGGCCGAAGCTGATGTGGATCGGTGATACTTTTAGACCGAGGCCCAACCATAATTTAGCGATATTATGGAAGTGATCTAGCTGTTATAGTTCATAGCCATCTACACAATTGCATACAATGGGAGTGAGCATTGTTTTAAGCATTGTTAACATGATGCATTGGTTGTAAAAGTTGCCTACATTGTCTGATGAAAGTTTAATGCAAGTTCCTGTTTGACAAGGAATCACTATAGGCCATCTGGCTTTCTAGTTTCAAACATGCTTGAAGAAGACAACCACAACTGATTAAATTGTGTGCATTTTCTTTAGGAATGTCAATGTTTTGTGAGGGGTACATGTAAATAACTGCTTATGCTCCAAGAATGTTTTAACACAACTTCATTATGATGGGAATTTCTTTTCTTTTCTTTGTTACTTAGGTAGCATCAACTTGGAATTCTATTTGCAAAAGATTTCAGAAAGACCTCAGCAATATGTGTTACTTCTTGGAGAAAGCACAATACATCCTCAGCAGTCATTTGTGATCATCGAGAGACATGCGCTACCCCAGAGGACATTTATGAAGCCATTGATGTTGCTTCAAATGATTCTACGCGTTAAATCTGAATTATACCAAATTGCAAGTTTCGGTGCCTGGGAATTTTTCCAAAAAGTTGTCTACCAGTTGCCTGGTGGTGTGAAGTGCAACCAGATTTGAGATTTTTATGCTTACCGTGCCAACAAAAAAGACAAAGTAACTGCAGTTTAGCAGTTGTCATAGACAGCACTCCACGTTTCCTCATCTCACGGATCAGAATGTATGTAAAGTTGTTGCTTATTTGGAATTGTCTTTGGGAAGAGTTGTTTCTTTGTGTTTAATTTGGAATACCAAGGGCACGAGCCAACAACAAAGACGAAGTAACTGCAGTGTAGCAGCTATCAGAGACAGCACTCTACGTTTTCTCATCCCACGGATCAGCATATATCTAAAGTTGTTGCCTATTTGAAATTGACTTTGGGAAGAGTTGTTTCTTGTTTTTAATCTGGAATACCAAAAGGCATTTGCCAACAACAAATACATAGTCACTGTAGTGTAGCAGTCATCATACACAGCACTCCATGTTTTTTCATCCCATGGATCAGAATTTCTCTAAAGTTGTTGCATATTTGAAATTGACTTTGGGAAGAATTGTTTCTTTGTGTTTAATCTGGAATACCAAAAGGCATGCGCAAACAATAAAGACCAAGTAACTGAACTGTAGCAATTGAAAATGTGGCACTTTTAAATTGACTTCATTCCACAAGACAGTACTTTTATAGCCTAAATTGTTTATTTTACATTTAATGGGATATATTATATGGACCTCTGGAATAGGAAGGTAGTAGGGTTCTTAATTGCTGAAAATCGCACATTCTGGATTGATTGTGTTGTCATTGCTTTTTGCTCTCTCTTAAATGTACCTCTCTGCTGTGAGCGATTCAAACATGCATCCATATATTGTTTACTTAATTACTAGGTAATAATTAACCTAAAACCTGTATAAAATATTTACTAAATGGGTACTATGTTAACTTCTCTGGCAAAATTTTACATAACAGTGTTGTATTTGCGTTACATAATAAACATGTAAAACTGTACAAACCAGCAGTTAAGTAATTTTTAATTAAATGTTTAAGTGTTCTTATTTCACATGAAAATTAAGGATAATTTTACTTAACCTGTGTATCACGTTTTTTGAGTGTAAGTGTTATATTTATGGGATTTGGGGTTTGCAATTTCACCTGCAATTGTCAATTGAACATCAGTAAGGTGTTGGCATATTCAACCCGCAAAGAGTGTAAGAATAGCCAGACATGTGGTGTTACTACAGCTCTCCCATCAACTGAGTAATAAACACCTTTGAAGAGCTAAATTTAGGGGACTGGGTGTGACAATGACACCTGCAAGTGTTGATAAATTCCACACCAGCGAGGTGTTAGATTTTCAACACTCGGAAAGTGTAAAATTAGCAAGGAGGGTGTTGTCCCTGTACGAGCTAGGCTGAAGTGTTTGATATAACACTTATCGATTACTTTTCAACACTTCATTTTTTTGAGTGTACCAGAATTTTTGGAGGGATCATCATCATCATCATTATCATCATCATCATTATCATCATCATCATTATTAATATTATTTCTAATATTGTAATCCACACTCAAATTGGCTTAACGCACTTCGCATATCTACTTTCTGCAAGGTGATATGGTAACTCAATATTACAATGAGATACATGTGCTGGTTGTTATAACGCCAATATTTTACAATTAGATGCATATCGTGTATCCTTACTGGATGTTGAAGCCAGATAAAGGCTCGGCAGTAATCTGACTGTTATTTATGCCTAACTTCCGGGTATAGATTTGATTACAATCATCTCATTGTTGTTTGATAAAACGTTAATCTCAAACCTATATTCAGCTATTTAAGTTATTTTAAAACAAGGAATCGTCTACATTCTTGCCACAGATTATGCTATTGTTTCACAATCTCCGTTTTTCCCCTCTTTATCATGGTTCTTTTCAAACTATGCAGCAATCTGCGACTATTTCACGAGAAGCACCTTTCACTCACAATGCTTTGTTTCAGGTAAGAATCTTAATTGTGAGAAGCATCACACTGTATTGAACACACGTTGTACTTGCTCTTAGAAGCAATGTATGGAATGCTTTGCACCTCTTATATCTTATATCTTCAGATTTTTGCTTCTCCCACTTCACTGTTTAAATCAACCAATGCATGGAATGGAATATTATTCTATGCCTTTCAATGATCTGTGAAGGCAAACTGACCATTTCAGCTAAAGTGTCTACATTGTGTTAATGCAATGAAATATACTCTTGTAATTTTGGGCAGAATTTAAGGTCATTTCCCGTGGTTACTTCTAGTTTTTATGTTGCCCCTCACCCCCCCCCCCCCCCCGGTCGTATTGTACGGTAGTTAATCATCTTATTTTCACACACAAAATGATTATTATTTACTATTATATTGCTTACCATGCCTAATCATGATTTAAAACATTCATCTTCAACGACAAAGTAGGTATACCCTATTTGATGATCAGCCTATGTATAAAGTGAAAGCATTCATCACCAAAGTTTGACAGACTAAACATCTTGATATATTGTTTGGCTCGCATATGTCGTTAGTTTTGTTTGTTTTAGCTGCACAGATGAAACTACAAACAATTTAAAATTTTGCACGCAATTCATACTGTGTCACGTGATGCCTCAATCGGTAGTCTGTATTTTCACATTTACACTACGGAAGGTAAAATATTTCACTCTAAATAGTTTAGGATGTTCAGTCCTGTTTTGTATTTTTAACAAGTTGGCTTACGGTGTAACGTCTGAAGGATCTCCCCTTCCTGTCTCTTCGGCGTCGCAAAAGGAGTTTGAAACCCCTGGTAAGTAAATGTTTCTTACATTCGCCGCACAATGCCAGACTGACCACGACCCGAGTCAACACGACCGTCGTTACGGGTCAACATCGTGAATATTCAGCATGGTGCGTGTGCTTAAGAATAGCACGGCCTCAGTCTGGAATACTAAACATCGTAACCTAGAGGTAATACATTTTCAAGTGACCTGAACGAAGCAAATAGTTGTTTAGAGCACTGATCATTTGTTCGGGTTGTGGGGTCAGTTATCAGACCATTGGCTCATAACGACAATCAATAACCGGGTCATGACCAATCGAGTTCACATGGGTCTTAACAACAATCGAAATACCATGGCACGAAGGTCGAATTGAGTCTGGTCGGGGTCAGTCGGGCCGTAGGCGATGGACTTAAAAGATGTTATGCTCAAGGGGCCTCCGCTTATATCGCACCCTTATATGTACGTTTCAGGAGAAATATCATCGAATCATCCTTCCTTACATCATATTGTCGAAATTAAGGTTCGAATTTGATTTCAACAGTTTTTAGTTTATTCCCCAAAGTTAACAAACATAATATTGTAAAATGATTGGGAATAAAGAATTTTAGAAAACACATTTTTTACTTAAAGGATGACTTGAGGTATAATTTTAGTCTTGATAGGTCAGATTAAAAGAAGAAAATTAAGATAAAATTCAAACCAATTTCGGTTTTCACGATATTTCAAAATGTACTTCTACAATGTTCCTTTAAGGCTAAATTTGATCATGAAATCGGCTCCTTGTGAAGACCTTAATGTTAATGTTAATCCAGTTTTTTTTTTATGAATTCTAATAACTCATACAAGAAATATACTTGTAACTTCATATGAACAACGGAATACCCTCTTATTTCGGACATGCTTCATCCCGTAATGTCACCATCTCATATGTATTTACCTATGCAATGAAAAAGACGCTAACATAAATTAACATTATAATTCATTTTCTTTGGTACTTTAGACTGTTACATGGAAACAAGAGATGCTATTTTTTGTGCGGCACAGAGTAAGTATAACTACCAGTTCCTAATCTATATTCTCACCCTGGTTCACGAACGGAAATGTACGAGTGACTCAAGGCTTTAGATTCCATTTGTTAATTTTGAGAAGATAATTCTCGAATAATGACTACATTATATTTTGAAATTATTCATGGTTTAATGAATAATACGTATTATTTTGTTATGGCATGTGGAATATGTTTAGGTAGTTAATTGGCATCAATACTAAGTATAATTTGTCTTTTTTTTTCAATTAAAATGAGATCATATTGACAAATATCTAAATTTATTTACTGTAATATTTTATGAACAAGCCACTAATTATTCCGCTGGTGAAAGAGAGTGTATATAATTTATTAGAATCAGATCTTTAGGAACGGCTTTATTAATGATCTAAACAAATGATTTCGTTTTTGACATTTCCTCAATACATTTCGTAAATACCTCAGTTTACAAGAACGGCATTTTATCCTATGAATCCACAAACTTTGCAGAACTATTATAACAAACTTCAATTGAATCATTGATGACTGCGGTATGTATGTTCAATACAACTGCAATACTAAGGTTTCATTACATGCTTGAAATGGTGGGAAAGTTCAATGCTTTAGACAAAAATCGTCTTGGAATTTCCAAGACTAATATGTTCTCAATAATGACTTTCTTCACAGGCGTTGTGCGATGTGGCATGCCAATAGATGTTCTGCTTGTAACGTGTTGAATATAGCTCCGAAAACAATATTGTTATGATGTTCAGCTGGTGTCCACCAATACAGGTCAACCAAATGAGGTCGCTATCGCGATATAAAGTACAGCTTCATACGATTGATGGAGATTTGTTATTGAATGATAGCATTCAACATGAATCCGATGTAAGTGTTAGCATTTAGAAGCCTGAACATGCGCTCACGTAACAACAGTTGGTTCCATATCGCAAGTCACGCAAAAGATATTTATTATAAACTATTTTGTACGACGAAACTGTAAGACATTGAGATAAATGACAAGTACAAGTAAAACTTGACTGAATGTTTCATTGCTTGGGTTGCATACACGAGAAGAATTATATGTATGTACTACATCAATCAATTTTTGCAAATCGATTTTTCTAGATAAATACAAAAAAAAAAAGACATGGGGAATGTTTAACATGATGTATAACCTATTTTGACATTTTAACGAAATTGAATACAAAAGTTGCCATTTATATAATGTCATTTTTTTCTGCGCAGAACGAAACTTACTATTGGAGAGCCACTAGCCCAGAAATTCAAGAAGGCAACCAATACAAACTAACGGTTAGATTATGATATTATTGTTTATCGGTATCTTGAAAGTACCAAAATGTCAGTTCCGAATGTATTTAGTTATATCGGTCCAATCAAATGTTTCGTCGACTTAAACAATGAAGGAAACTGTGTAGAGAATTGGTTCTAAGAGATCTTAAGGATTGGCATTGGTTGATATCAAAAGTCATCCACACATGGTTATATATAGCAGGTTTATTACGTAACAGACTGATAAATCTAACAGTACATTGGGTTATCTGCAGGAAAGAGTGGTGCCGTCCGATCTGAGGGGAAGGAAAACCATTTCCGCTATGACGATCAAATCAATCAAGGATGGTCAAAATTAACAACAGTAGCTGGTGATAATCTCAAAGTTGGTTGCACCTACCTCCCCACCCACCCCCCCCCCCCATTGTACTCCTCCGTCGCCTATTAAATTACTTTTGGAAACCATGTCTACATGTTCTCTAAGAGCAGTAGCACTGAACGCAAACGGGCAATACATATGAATATAATATATCATATAAATTAATGGTGAGTAGAGGGTTTCGTTGTCTGTGGGGATTTGTTTGAGATTGTAGAGTTGGTTTTGGTCTTGACTTTAAGGGTTCCGATTGTAGGGAACATGTAAACAGCGAAACTTACTGGCAATAGTGTTAGTAGTAAGTTTATGTCTGTGTTAATGTCTTAAATATTGGCATCATGTTGAATTAAGAAAAGAATAGGCAACGAGAAATTGATCATCGTAAAAAGCAAATGAAAGCTCTATATGATTTTTTGCTTTCAATCATTGGGAATGTTATTGATGCTAGAGTGCACATGTAAATAATTAATCATCACACGTTAATGAGAAGCTCGTGTAGTGTACTGTATCTTTGTCCTTGTGGTTTTGTCTTATCACAACTGATATTCTAATTTTAGATCGTTCCATACCTCTCGGGTACATATGGAGATGAACCGGGAAGACTTTTTACACAATCGTTTGCGGCCATGATTTTTAAAGAAGGTACATTAAGAAGATTGCGAATATTCTGTTATCCATTTTTATTATTGAAAAGTAGTCATAATAATGCTACATGAAAATGCTATTTATTTTTGTATTCATTTTCCTTATGTTTGGTACTCATGGCAATTCACCTTTTACTTGTTTTCCAAATTATTGTATTACACACGTTTTGGGAGATTCTCTTACCATTTCCCAAGATTCGATATTCATGTTCTGTTACATTTGGCAAACATTATAACCATTAAAACTTTACTTTTTTAATACTCTTTCAGAGACTACAGTCGATCCAGAAGGTGCCGTGACATCAACCGTTTCATTAAATAGAAACAATGCTCCTGTACGGTCTAAAGATCCGCCACCCGGTCAGCCTCCGAACTTACATCCGCATTCACCGACTGCGAGCTTCCCTACCACCGTAATTGCTGTGGTGCTACTTGTTGGTCTAGCAGTAGTAGTTGTGATAATATGTACTGTATGTATCCTGTGGACTAGAACCCGAAGACGAGAGACTAACGATCGTCTGGAAAATCTCCATCTTGAACAAATGTACCAAGAGAAAGCCATAGGTAACCATGCAACCAGTGGCGACTGATGTCAGAAGCTAAGAATCTTTGTCATAATCAAAATGTATTAAATTATCTTCACTAATGTAAATGAAAATATAATAATAATTTACAAAGTATTAGGTAATTACGTAAAAACTAATAATAAATTGCTTAACGGTTATTTCACGTTTCTATGTTTGATTTACAGAAAAGACCCGAGAGATTGACCCGATATTGAAAGATAAAGAAATTAGCCACGATCAAGTCATAATCGAGCACAAGCTAGGAGAAGGTGAATTCGGTTTGGTGCATATCGGCAAGGCCACCGGCATGAAGAATAAAGTTGATGATGTTGTAGTCGCCATCAAGACAACGAAAGGTACCGAAAATGTGTTTTCTGTTCACACATATATATATATGTTTATATATATATATAAATATATATATATATATACATATATATATATAAACATATATATAAACATATATATAAACATATATATATATATAAACATATATATATATATATATATATATATATATATATATATATATATATATATATATATATTTGTGTGTGTGTATATATCTACCACTGCCAATAGAATAGAAACAATAACAATTACTCTT
Source organism: Apostichopus japonicus (assembly GCF_037975245.1). NCBI lineage: Eukaryota > Metazoa > Echinodermata > Holothuroidea > Aspidochirotida > Stichopodidae > Apostichopus > Apostichopus japonicus. Next base: position 8,906,726 of record NC_092579.1, read on the forward strand.
GAAAGACTTTTAAGTAAATTATTTGTTTTCTTAATTATATGAACTCAGATCGAAATTACAGAAACAATCGACTGAAAGGAACGAAAAAGGATACCATTGCTCTTTCATTTCGTACTTATTGATAATGTTGCTATTATGATTAAATTGAAGGAAAGAAATTAATATCGACAAATATTTCATGCATATATCTAAAATATTGCGCTATTGCCGAAATTTTCTTGGCGATTGTTCTCATTCATTTGTTTAAATACTCTTACAGTCGGAGCATTTGATGACGTGAAGGAGGACCTGTTGAATGAAATGAAACTCATCGCAGAGCTTGGCGACCATGTCAACATCCTTTGTCTTCTTGCTTGCTGCTCAATGAATGAACCGTTCTACCTAATAACAGAATATATGAAGTATGGTGACTTGCTGGGCTTCTTACGGGAGTGCAGAAGGGTAAATCCCATGCATACCAGTCATGTAATCTAAACAAGTTTAAGTAAACTCATGGAAATCTGATGTTGTAGTAACGTGATCGTAGAATTGGATTCAACATATTTTGAACGTAAATATTGCATGCCATGTTGTTTTGTCTTATTCTTTGTCATCAATCTCACACAGACAGAAAACTCAGAGAAAGACCAAATCTACTCTGTACAGGAGAAACAACAGTTTATAAGTTGCTCGTGACATTGTTAATGGGATGGTAAGGTGTTTAAAAGCATTTCACTTGAGTGTAGTTTAAGTGCCCGTATGCCTAGGGCTACCATCGTTACCAAATATCTACAATATATATCGCGAAATAGCTACGATAGCGTAACGTGGTAGTACTTGTTGCAACTATTTTAGCCCACGTTACACAACTTTTCTCGCCGAGCTTGTGAGGCTCGCATGTTGCCATCAATCATGTTATGCGTCGACAACGATGCGTGGAGTACTACAAATCGGTTTATTTGTTTTAATAGGCGTATCGTAAAAAAGAACAGTGATATCTGCGAACCTCACAAAGACCGTACAATTTACTTTAGCCGTGGGGAATGTATTTTCGTTGCAAAAACGAGACATTCCCGATTAATCGTGATTTATGATAACCCTACTACTATTTGAATTTATGTTTGCTATCACCAAAATGCACATGGCTTAATCAGTTTGTACGTTGTACGTTAATCGGTATAAACTGAAGTGTTATAACACCGTAACACGTGTTAGACCTGTCAGCAGATGCTACTGTGGGAAACATTACTAACGGACGAATTCATTACTCAAAAGTTGTTTCAAGTAATGACTGGTTGTAGTCTAAACAAATGTCCCTATGTTTGACTATTAAGTATACCTTGTTATTAAAGATGGTTTTTGCAGTGAAGTGTCCTCCACTTAAAATGCGGACGAAATTATTGCCGAAACCTTTAGAGTGGTCTAGTTAGTCCAGACAATATTTATGCATAGGATTGTGTGTTTACTATTTTCTGTTTGTAAGTCCTTCTCAGTAATAACTGGTCACAAATGTACCACATGTTAAGGAATTATAACACACGTCAGTTTTAACTGATTAACGGGTACTCACCGTTACTAGTTTTAAACTGATAAAGCCAGGATAATCGGGTGTTGCTGTACAATGTGAACAATATGCAGACAAAGTGACAGGACGTTTTCTTATTTGTTTTTTTTTAAATTCTGACAGACCCACATACAAGAAAAACGTTTCTATCACGGGGATCTTGCTGCTCGTAATTCGTACTCGTTGGTGAAGGACTGACGATAAAAATAGCTGATTTTGGACTCGCCGATGACATTTACACGAGAGGATATAAAAGGAGAGCTACCGAACAGAAAATACCGGTGAAATGGTGCAGTCTAGAAACGATCCTAAATGGAATATGTAGCTCAGAAGGAGACTCGTATGTAACCAAATATAATTCCTTTGTATAAAAAACGTCTTTCATTGGTAAAATATTTCATCATCTTACAAATACATGAGAGAACCTCTCATGATATTGAACAGGATTTGTCAAAATTATAAAATATGAAAAAAATATGAACGATATGATTCAAGAAATTATTAAACTGATGAATAAGATGGAAATATCATGCGTTTTCTGAAGTCAGCTTCTTATTTGACATAAGCATTACAAGCTTGACAATATTTCGTCAGCAGTTATAAACTAATGAACATAGAAATCCTAATTCACATGCTATTGTCAAACTTATTTTATTTGTAATAGGTCTATGATTTCGTCGTTTGTTTTGTTTAACTGAGATGGTCCTTTGGAGTACTGCTGTATGAGATTTTCACACTCGGTGGTACTCCTTATCCTGGTATCCGCACCTCGGTTATTAGTCAGTCAACTGAAAAACGGCTACCGCATGGACCAACCGGGAAGTTGTCCTGATGACATGTAAGTATACAGAAGCAGTTCTATAAAGAGAATCCAATTCTCCCCTCCTTGACCTTATTGGTTAGAACGTGTGGTTCAAACAAACATATACATGCCATTATCTGACCTTAATTATGTCAAGCATATAAGTTATTAAGTTGACTATGATCGCGGATGGGTTTTGCGAATCTTACGCAAATCATGGTTTACTTTGAAACGGCCTGTTGATATCGCAGTCACCAGAGCGTATAATACTATAGTGTTATTCAACAGCATGAGTACGAGAATAGTTGGAATTCCCCGTGATGCGAGTACGCGTACGAGTGCAAGACCCTAGAAGCGTGAGAACGAGTACTTAAAGTTGTATTAGTATCTATTTATACTAGATCTCCTAGTGAGTAGCGATGACAATCCGAAAAAAAAGACGAATACTATGCTATAGAATGCGAGAACGAGTCAGTCACTTCATTACGTGTCACCATTCTCATGTTGAAGGCTAAGATTAATAATAAACTCATCCCCAAACTTATGTTACTTTGCTTCCTCGATATTCCGCAATTCGCAGTGTCCACTCGAAGTTCGGGTCCAAACAAAGATGTCGGCGCCTAACGATATCTTCACGTGTGTACAGTAAAACGTGGCTCACGTAATGGAGCCTCCATTCAGACTGACACTTAATCCAGGCCCGTCCCTCGTAGTAACTCACTGCTCTTCCTAACTGATAAATGTTTATTTATATAATAATTCGGTTACTTGTCCGAAACGTAATAATTGCTCGCTAGTAGTAATAACTCTGTAAATATGCTAGGGTCTGACTTGCTCGCTACCGCTGCGTATACAGTACTGTAACGGCTATATAGCTCGCGGCGACGATGAATACAACTGCTCGTAGTCGCGGACTTGTAATAGATAATTGCGAGATGTTGGCTCGAATATGAAGAGATGAATGATGATGCCTTGACTGTATAAAATCTCCACTAATTACGCTCCAGCTACTGCTGAATATAGCGTTGATATGTAGTCATTAAAAAGGCTGATGATTAGTACATCTCTCCGGTATCAAATCTTACATGCAAGTGGTGTCACGCTGGAAGATGCATAGCGAGAAGAGTACTGCTGATTACGCAAGGATGTGGGCAAGTCCATTATGCAAAAGGGTGATGATCACTACAGTAGCTCCCCCCTAGAGAGCTGAAGGATGAAGCAATCGATAACAAATAAATAGTGATAGTTAGTTATGCTAATTAAACGTCAAACCTGATGACCTGTAAAAATTTCTTTGGCCAATGTACCTGACGTCCTGAACGAGTTTTGTATACTGGTCGCTTGGGTGGTGACGGCTTGGCTATGATTTGTTTAGACTTCGTAGCTGTCGCGTCCGACTCGGGGCTAGTAGAAATTTTAGCCCTACTAAACTTGTCGAAATCCTCGCTAAGATAAGCTACTTTTAATCGTTCTAAACTAACTGAATCCTCCTCACCGTTGATGTCTAATATAAAATATTTTGGTGTCCTCCTGATGACTTTGAATGGTCCCTTATACGGAGCTTGCAACGGTTTCCTCACTGCATCTGTTCGAACCCAAACATGTGTACATGTGTTAAGGTCCTTATGTACATAACTACTTTTGTTGTTGACAGATGGCCTGGTCAGAGCCGGTTGTAACTGTGCCATATGCTGCCTAAGGCGTTCTGCGTAGTTCGAAGGGTCTGGAACTTCTTTGCTTTTGAGTGGCTCTATGAACTCACACGGTAAACTGAGAGGGGTTCCAAAAACCATGTCAGCAGCACTACAGTTCAAATCCGCTTTGAGTGAAGAGCGTATACCTAACAGTACTAATGGTAAGGCTTCCGTCCATTGATCAGGGTGATACTGCGCCTTTAATGCATTCTTCAGTTGTCGATGGAAACGCTCTACTAATCCGTTAGACTTGGGATGGTAAGCGGTTGTCCTAATGCGTTTACATCCTAATAATCTGGTTAGGTTTCTGAACAAGGCAGATTCAAATTGCGAACCTCTATCTGTCGTGATGATTGATGGGACACCAAATATGGAGACCCACCGTTCTATAAATGCCTTCGCTACAGTCTCTGCAGTAATGTTAGATATAGGTATGGCCTCTGGCCATCTAGTAAATCTGTCTATGATAGTTAATAAATAAGAAAAACCGTTGGAAGGTGGTATTGGACCAACAATGTCTATGTGGACGTGAGAGAAACGGGGACCAGGTGTCGCGAATGTGCCTACTGGTAATCTAACATGGCGATGAATTTTCGCTTTCTGACACTGCATACATGTTCTGGTCCAATCTCTAATGTCTTTGTTAATGGAAGTCCAAATAAAACGCTGAGTAGCCAATCGCTGCGTTGCTCTGATTCCGGGGTGGGAAAGCGAATGTAGTGAATTGAATACTGTTTTCCTATACTTGGCTGGGATATACGGTCTCGCGACTCCGGTTGATGTATCGCAGGTAATTGTGTGTTGCGTATTGGCCATTGGTATTTCCTCAAATTTGAGCGATGCTGATTTGCGTAATTTGGCTAACTCGTCGTCGTCCTTTTGTAGCGATGCAATTACATCAAAATCTATGCTTACTGGAGATGGTGATGTGATTGCGTCGATTGTACAACGAGATAAAGCATCCGCTACAACGTTGTCCTTCCCTTTAATATGACGAATGTCCGGTGTAAATTGGGAAATATAATCTAAATGTCTGATCTCTCTTGGTGAATACCGATCAGCATTGACCGAAAATGAACGGGTTAGGGGCTTGTGATCCGTTAAAACAAAGAAATGTCTACCTTCTAGCGTATGGCGAAAATAACGAATAGATAGATAAATCGCGAGTAACTCTCGCCCGAATGTGCTATACCTGGTTTCTGCAGGTGCTAAACGTTTCGAAAAAAATGCTATTGGTTGCCACTTACTGTTCACTAGCTGTTGGAGTACACCTCCTATGGCTACATCTGATGCATCGACCATTAAACATAATGGGTCGCTGGGTGATGGATGTACTAATAATGTTGCCTCTGCTAATTTCTCTTTGATGAGCTGAAAGGCATGAATTTGGGCTAATGTTAGTTCAATAAGCTTATTTTTTACTGTTGTTGAAAGAATGTCTGTGAGCGGTTGTACTATATCTGCACAGTGAGGTATAAAACGTCTATAAAAGTTGATGAATCCCAGGAATTCTCTTAACTTGCGCAAAGAGTTGGGCTGTGGAAAGTCTACTATAGCCTTAACTTTGTCCACGAGTGGTCCTATACCTTCACTGTCCACTTGGTGGCCTAAGAACTGAAGGGTAGCTGCACCAAACACACACTTGCTAGGGTTGATGACTACTCCATACTGATCAAGTCTTTCAAATAATTGCTTAAGATGTGACATATGCTCTTCCGTTGATGTACTAGCGATAAGGAGATCATCGATATATGCATATACAAATGGTAGTCCACGCAAAACCTGATCTATAAAACGTTGAAATGTTTGGGCAGCATTGCGAAGTCCAAATGGCATGCGTACAAACTCGAAGAGACCGAACGGAGTGGTAATTGCCGTTTTATGTACATCTGCTGGTTCAACTGGGATCTGGTGATAAGCTCGAACGAGATCTATTTTAGAGAAAATGATTTTTCCCTCTAATGCTGCTGTGAAGTCAAAAATATGGGGTATAGGATAGCGATCGGGTACTGTAGCACTATTCAAAGCTCTGTAGTCTCCACATGGGCGCCAATCGCCCGACTTTTTAGGTACCATGTGAAGTGGAGATGACCAATTACTCTCTGATGGCCTAATGATACCCAACTGCAACATGTGTTCAAACTCATCCTTTGCTATTTGTAATTTGTTCCCTGGTAATCTCCTCGGTCGTGCGCTACGGGGAGGTCCCTATGTTATAATATGATGTGTAACATCATGCTTAATGGCACTAGCTTGCAGTTTTGCAGTTTTGTAGTTTTGTAGTTTTGCATTTTTCTGTTTCACCTTTTACTGTAAAGCGCTTAGTGGCCTTTGTGATGTTAGGCGCTATATAAATGCTTTATATTATTATTATTATTATTAGCTTTATAATTGGGCTTAGTGATGCCTGGAAATTGTTTCAATAAACTCTGGTAACCATCAGTTTGATTGCTCAATGAACATGTAGGGCTAGGTGAAATAATGGAAGCTTTCATACCAGTGGCATGGAGAGATGTCTTACTGTCTATCAGTCTGCGATGCTTGACATCTACGATAAAAGAGTAATGATCCAGGAAATCTGCACCGAGTATGGCTGTACGAACATCGGCGATGGTGAATATCCATGGAAATGATCGTCGCAAACCTATGTCTAAAATAAGAGACTTCTCACCATAAGTAATAATAGGTAGTTTGTTAGCAGCTTCCAATACAAAAGATGATGGTTTCTTCTTCTCTAAGTTGGATGGTGGAATAACACTATAATCTGCACCAGTGTCTATTAGGAATTTAAGGCCTGTTTTACGATCATGAATATAGAACAAACGACTGTCTTTACGGCCAGGCGATGACGTCGCCACTAATCGCTGGCCTTGTTGTTTGATGACTTTGTAGGTGTCTTTTCCTTTGTATATGAGCATGGAGGTACACATTTGTGAGCTTTAACTCCATATTTGTAATGATAAAAACAAGGTCCCTCTGGATCGTGGTCGTTATACTTGGAACGTTGATTGCTTGGAGATCGACGCCAGTTCCTATTGGGACTCTGATTGGGACTACGTCTACGATCACCACCAGAAGTACGTCCTCGTTCACTAGAATTACCTTGATTGCGTACTTGATACGTCAACGACTCAACTCTATTCTTAATTCGGCGATCATGTTGCGTAGCTCTGCTATTTCGCTGTTCGCTGATGCTGATGGGTGCGTTGCGATTGGGCTAGCTGAGTGATGCTGGGTCGGTGGCGCATAATGTGCTGAAGGTGGTTGTGTATAATGTGCTGCAGGTGGTGGAGATGGCGTGGTTATGGCAGCGATATGTGACGTGGTGGGGGTTAACGTTACTTTTACTATTTTGTCAGCCAACTGTGCTAACTCCTCACACTTGACCGTCTCACTAGTTGAGGCAAGAATCAGCTGCACATTGGTAGGAAGGCGCTGAAGGAATAGCTGTTTAAAAAGACTATCCTCCAACGGCTTCCCAGCAAGTAACTGCTGCATCCTGCGCAATAGCTGTGTGGGTTTGCGATCCCCTAATTCTTCTGTGACAAGCAGCTTGGTAAAACGCTTCTCTGAAATTGACGTACGTTTGATCAGTTCCTTCTTTAAGGTGGTATATTGGTTCGTTGTAGGCGGAGTTATGAGCAAATCTCTAACCTCCAAGGCAATGTCTGGCTGCAGGCTTGCTATGACATAAGCAAATTTGGTTGCTTCGGTTGTTATACCCCTAGTTGCAAACTGTGCTTCTAGCTGAACAAACCAGACTGTGGGGTCGCTTGCCCAAAATGGTGGCACCTTTATACTGACCGCATGAAGAAGGGTACTGGCACTACCCCCCGAAGGGTCTACTGGGGTTGCATCTGGTTTAGACATGATAATAATATATAGTATACAAAGTAATGTTCGCAGATAGTGTTACGATAGGGATTGCTTACAGTGCTAGCGTTGTCGACTTCGATGTATGTATTCCTTGAGGGCCCGGCGTTCCGCTGCGAATGCCCGATAAGTCTCAATGAACCAACGCTGCTTCAACGTAGATATTGCGTGAAGGCCGTCGTACAGTTGAGCCGGTCTGTTGCGAACAGTTGATCTCACTCGATTTTGCCTGTTTTTACGCTTGCTGATTCCACGAATAAAGGTATGCCAAGTTAACTTCCGGGGAGTTACGCCGTGTTGGGTGGGTTTGTTGAGCTGAATGATTCTTTGATTTGAATCGTCTAAAATTGCATCCACTTCAAGCTGTATAGAATGTAACTCACTCTCTCCCAGGATCTTAGCATGCTTAGATTCTTGGAATTTTGCAAAAATAATTGTAGGTATAGTCACAAATGTAACAACAGTCCTTGGGTGTTTACTAATAATCTGTAGCTTAAAATCTGTCAATAGTGCGATGAGGCCATCCGCATTCAGAGAGGATCTAGTGAGAACGCGCTTATGCGATCTACTGTCCGATACGAAGGCTGTCAGATTATTGATGCCTGCAGCAATCTTTACGACTATCCAGTCATGGGCACTGTAGGTCCCGAGCTTCGCTAAAGTTGGAGCGACTAAATCCTGTATTTTAGCACCTCTACGAATAATAAAATCTATGCTGAAATTATGCTCAGCAGGCTTTCTATAACTGTCAAATGAATGAGCTCTCGAATCAGCTACGAACAAACAACGTACATGCCCCGGCATTGGCTCTATGTAATTATATACGACAAGTGTGTAACTACACACTGTAGGATATGCGGCTATATGCTACGGTGCTAAATCATAAAATGCTAGTGTTTATAAAATAACGTTGTACTAGTCTGGGCTGTACTGCACAGAATGCACAGTTAATAACTATGAACAGGCGCACTACTGTATAGCAAAGGCTACTGTACTATGATGTCTTTACTTATACCATAAAAAAAATGTCACCTTCTCAAGGTAATTTATCAGTTCGAAATCACACGTAAATATCGAAGAAGTATCACGTCGGGATCACCAATGTTGAAGGCTAAGATTAATAATAAACTCACCCCCAACTTATGTTACTTTGCTCCCTCGATATTCCGCAATTCGCAGTGTCCACTCGAAGTTCGGGTCCAAACAAAGATGGCGGCGCCTAACGATATCTTCACGTGTGTACAGTAAAACGTGGCTCACGTAATGGAGCCTCCATTCAGACTGACACTTAATCCAGGCCCGTCCTTCGTAGTAACTCACTGCTCTTCCTAACTGATAAATGTTTATTTATATAATAATTCGGTTACTTGTCCGAAACGTAATAATTGCTCGCTAGTAGTAATAACTGTAAATATGCTAGGGTCTGACTTGCTCGCTACCGCTGCGTATACAGTACTGTAACGGCTATGTAGCTCGCGGCGACGATGAATACAACTGCTCGTAGTCGCGGACTTGTAATAGATAATTGCGAGATGTAGGCTCGAATATGAAGAGATGAATGATGATGCCTTGACTGTATAAAATCTCCACTAATTACGCTCCAGCTACTGCTGAATATAGCGTTGATATGTAGTCATTAAAAAGGCTGATGATTAGTACATCTCTCCGGTATCAAATCTTACATGCAAGTGGTGTCACGCTGGAAGATGCATAGCGAGAAGAGTACTGCTGATTACGCAAGGATGTGGGCAAGTCCATTATGCAAAAGGGTGATGATCACTACAGCGCCTCCCTGCCCTCGTTTCCTACGCCTATGTGTCTATATGTAAGTAAACGACTCGGACTTGATATAGATGACTACTCTTGAATTAACAGTTAATGAGAGAAATATGCATAATTGTTTTTTTCATGAATTACATTATTTAATTAAGTTAATTAATTAAGAAAACAAGAATTATCAAATTGAACTATATATTTAATGCAAACGTTGTTACCGATTTCTTTCTTTTATCCTTGTTCTTACTTTTTTGAAGGAAACGATGCATCGATGCTAATGTTGATGAGGGCTCACTTCCCCATTGATCAAAAACGTGACGTCGAGCTGCTGCACCATTCCTGTACAAAACTGAGGAATGTCTCTTCTTCCGCTGCATATAATCCTTTCTTAGGTCTAGCGACGGAAAAATGTTCTTATTGTTTATGATGAGCAAAGAATTCCTTTGTTTGGTAAATTCAGAAAATGCATTCGCTTTATCAAGTACTTAATGTTAAGAACTGTAGTCCACTCAGAATGGATGTCTCGACAGAACAAGATTCCGACTGCGCAGCAGGAAGCCAATACAGGTATGGATTAAGCATAGCAAAAGCCAGAATGTATTGACCAATCTGAGGCTGTACTCTGAATGACCCCACATTTCCGCCATAGTAACCTAAAACTCGTAGATGTTTGCAACAAGGTAGAGGACCACACTCGTCAGTGAAAGGAAGCTACTCCCACAGTGATTCTATAATTTAGCACCTTGAAGGGAGAAATTCAACAGAATAATGACACTGGTATTTGAATAATAAAAACAGAATCAACAACAATAACAACAACAACATAACCATGTAGCTGAACGAATATACACTTGAATTGCTTATAAGTAAATATATTATGTGTTACAGTTTAAATCAATCAAAATGTATAATGGAAAACAATTGGAAGTTTTAGAGGGAAGGGGTTGTTAGACTCGGCTAGAATTATGGGATATTTTAACTTTGTTTGAATAGTATAATATGTAAATCGATTCCCGATTTTTGCGAGAATCGTTAATTTTTCAGCTAAAGTTATTACTGTGTGATCGTTAATCCCAGTGGTCGTTGCAGATATGAATATCAAATACATAACCAACTCACATCTATCATTCGGTGTATAATTTGTGGATCTTAAATCCTTCAAAAAAAGGCTTCATATGGACTTACCATGATGCTGGCGACTGAAATAAATAATGCAATAGTCACAATGATGTTACGGTGCTTTCCATTACCTCAAATTGGTAACAAAACAGTACAATAATTGGCATATTTGAAACTAATGATATCACTCCTCTATAATTTCCTCACTATATATTCTCAACTGTACTGTTGAGGTTGTCCATTTTAATGCCACCAAAGTGAACTGCAGACGTCACATTCATTCATTTGTATGCAAGAGGACAAATGGGGTTCAATTTCTTCGTGAAGATTCTTTCTTCTTGGAACATTTATAGTCTCAATTTAAGGTAAACATATCAGGACGAATAGCTGCAACACTACGACGTGGTATGTCGAGTTGAACACGTTTGGCTTAGTTTTGAATTCCCGATTACTACATTTGAAGCACTTTCGTGTGGTGACTATGTCTTTGCAATTGAACAGACATAATACCTTCAGAATCAACCAGAGACTAGCGGCAATAATGTGACTGTAACATTTGATTTGTAGGATATTAATCCTTCGCATGCAGTTATTTCGTAGTAAATTTTTGCAACCGAAGACAATTTCTCATATTACCAACAACACAGAATGTGTTGAAACATGAAAGATTAAGGTGCGCAGTATTATGCTTATAATTTCGAAAGAGGCACTTTGCTAAGAGCATGCGACCACTATTGACGTGAAAACAGAATTTTCGTTCAAGTTTCAGACTGTTTTTGGCTGGAAGATTTTGGAAAAAGAGTTTGGTTGAAAACAGAAACAAGCATATTCTTTCAACTGGTTGACTTACTTAACAATTTTGCTCGTGAAACCCGAAAACGACGCCTCCTAAACGTCTAGTATAAACAAGAGAATATACTTTAATAATCCTGATAAGAACAATTTAGGGATATTTAGTCATGTCCCTGACAATCAGGGAAAATGGAGATAACGGTTGACTCAACCATTTGCAGATGTATGACTGCAAGGACTTTCTACAACCATGACAGTACCGGATTTAGATATCTCAATGACATATTAAACACAACATACATGGAATCCGGGAGTTAACCTTGGCTTATTCGGGAAATCCGCCTTTCTTCATCAACATTGATGGCCTGCTTGTACAATCTGGAAAATGAAGAGAGACTATGCTATTACCGACGGTGGGGAGGGGTTGGCTTGGGGGGTGGGCTCGGAGATAAAGTTATTTTTATGTATGTCCTATATCTATGTTTCGCTTACCAGATCAGACCATGCAAAACACCTCAGAACAGTAGAAGCAGTACAATAATAACAATGATACAGTGACAGTTTATATTTACTGTAAGTATCGTTCGTATTACCGTAAAGTTTCAATGTCTATATTACATAATTACATAATTATTTACAAGATCCCGTTTACCATACGGTTCTGCACAGAAACTTAACGAGCCAATCCAGAAGTTAAGGTCATTGCTTCAATATACTTAACATACAATGGCGTTTTCAACAGAGAATTCGTACTGTGATAACGATTGATCGGAAACAGACGTAGAGCTGGTCAAACAGGGGAAATTGTAAAGCTAACTATTTCCGACCATAACTGTGGTCTTTTCTTGCTAATCTAAGAAGTACAGAGACTAACAGTTAGTAACACTGACTGTATAGCTATAGTATAGCATCGTAGTGCATATCAGAGTAACATATCTCCAATGACGTCTAAAAAGGTAAGGCCATAAGTTGTCAAGTGTTTTATCTTATTTTTCTCTTTTTAATCTGTTTAATTCTGAGTATTATATATATATATATATACATATTATAAGTACATAATCTGAGTCACTTATTTCACTTATGATGACGAGTGAAAGTACTTTTAAACTTAATATTTTTATACTTTGTAAATAATATGGTAATATTCTCCAGTTGATAGTGACAGGTGTATAGGCCTATTATGTTTCCTTTATTTCGTTATTCTTACCAAATTTGGATGAATTTATGGTTACATTTTGGTGCAGTTTATTACATTGATATGATTAATTATACCGGCCTTGGTAGATATTTCTAATCGTCAACAACAAAACCCTACCAATAACATAAAACGCATTATTATACTTAGTACCATTTGTATTTGGATACTCACAACTTATCGCCTTTAGGGACACGTGTTATCAGCCTTAAAAGTAATGTTTAATAATCATTCAATTGGTACTCTATTTACATTAGTTTTGATTCAACATTGTTTGTTGTTGGTTATGGTTATAGCTTCAACGACATTTTAAAGGGGGAAAACGATTGCACGCCGTTGAATGAGATAAACGTTAATGTACCTTATTTAAGAGTTTCAAGAAGAAGGTACCGTTAGCCTATGGAAAGTTATGGTATTGGTACGATCTAACTGGAAACCAACCATACATCGCACCAGTGCAATCAGCCATGAACTATGAGCTGTGGTGTACCGCAAGGCTGCATTCTTGGGCCTCTGTTATTTCTTGTTTACGTAAATGATTTGTGTAACTGCTCATCTGTACTCTCCTTAATCTTATTTGCAGACGACACTAGTATCCTTTATAAACATAAATACCTCATATCCGGGGCACGTATAGTTAATAATGAGCTAAAAATGGTTTCATTATGCCCAAGGATTATTAAATATTTCTAAAACCAATTTCATGATTTTTCATCCTTTGCAGCGTAAACTTGGCACTGTTGAGTTATTCATTGATTGTAATAAACTTGTCGTAGATAATAAAGCCAAATTCCTTGGCATTTATATCGACTCCAATTTCACCTGGAAACCCGTTATCGATGTTACTTGTTCTAAAATATAAAAAGTAATTAATTTGGTATTTTGTATAAAATCAGCTATATTGTCCCATTTAATATCATTAAATCCTAGTATGGTTCACTTATTCATTCGCACGCAACTATCCTATTGTAATATTATATGGGGAAAAACTTACTCCTCTTACTCCAGTTGTTTAAATATTTAACAAAAAAGAGCCGTTCGTAATTTTACTAACTCTGATTATCGTGCACCAACCAAATCCCCTTTCTTTACTCAAAGGATTCTTAATAGTTTTGATATTTACAATTTACAGGTGACTGTTTCATGTTCAAGTATATCAAGGGGCCCATACCGCTTAAGTTTGATAGTTAGTTAAATTACAACAACAAATTCCATTTTTATAACATAAGGACATCTCACGATTTCGGCACAAATCTTTCTTGCAATGATATTGCCCATCGATTTTTTTTTATAAACAGTGGCGTTAAATTTGGAATATACTAGATAACAATATGAGAGCTACAATTAGTCATTTTTCCTTTAACACAAGGTTAAAGGATCACCTTCTAAATCATTATTGCTTGTAAGTTGTTTATTGTAAATCATTATTGGTTGTACGTTTTTAATTACCTTTGTTTGTTTTGTTTTGTTTTTTCTTTTCCTCTATTTTTGTATTGTGTTTATCTGTACTGTTTAACTTGTTTAAGGAGGACTGCTCGTACGAGCTAATGCTTTTTCAGTCCTCCTCCACCACCTTGTTTTATCTTGATTTTGTACTACTCCTTTTTAATTGTTGTGGAGATATACTCTGTTAGAAAAATATTTAGTCAAGTGCACTATATATATATATATATATATATATATATATATATATATATATATATATATATATATATATATATATATATATATATATATATATATATATATATATATATATATATATATTAGCAACTTCTTGGTCAGTGCTAAACTAAGTAGGAAAATTATAGAAGTAGGTTGTCATACCATGTAAGGTGGTTAATGTTTCTCCCATAAGTTCATAAACCAAAATGGTTGACATATCCTTGATGTCTTGATGCCCTGTGCCTTCTGTGGAGGTATGGATTTCATAATTTTGTACGTAACAATGACAAAGTCCTAATTTAAGTGCGTCGACTTCTGAGGTAGTTTGCAAATGAATATGCCTATGCGTTGTTGCGTTCAGGGTGCTATACCACTTGATACAATATAAGTACGGTCAGTTCAAAGCATTAGTGAGTTCCAAGCGGGGATTCAGACTTCCTATCGCTTCCGCACTTGACATAAGCTAGCACAGTGTGTACATCTTATAGCGGAAGGTTGACAACAATGACGTCTCTCGGAGTAAGTGGAAGAACGATTGGTCTTTTAAGAACCAGTTTAAATTTGAAAGCATTAGTGTATTATCATCATAGATAAAATGTTACGAATGTGGAATTATGGGATGGAAACAAGACTAATTAATCAATCCGATGAAAGCACGTTTATAATTACATTCCTCTGTCTTACCATTCACGTGGAATTCCATATTTTTCTTCCTATTTCAGTTGAACCTTATCGCCGCCATGCAGATTTTACGTGTGGCTATAGCGTTAGCCATCTTTGTATCAAAACCTTGTGATGCTTTTGTACCCAACATACAAAACTACGAATGCATTGATGCAGGTGCGGAATTATACAGTTTTATTGATTACTTGAAACGATGAAGGTTTATAAATCACCTTCACTTTTTGGGGGTGGGGTGGGGGTGGGTAGGGTTGGGGATTGTTTTTTTTTCTCCAAATAATGAATTCTGAGCGTGATTAGACTATAATTATTTTAAGTCTTTACAAGTTGCTCTACACGGCAGGTTGCATGAATAAATATTGATAATTTAACAGGTCTCCTTGACCGATGAAGGGAGGGGCTTGAACTTTTTGGGAGGCCCTGAAGCTACTGAGAATTTTATAATAGAGGATGTGTTACCCTATGGGTCATTGCTGTCTCTTATGTAGGGGGATTTCAGGGTCCTCCCTGGACCTTTTGGCTTTAATTTATACATCAAAGGGTGGATTCCGAGGCATGTCTAGACTATAAATTAGGTCTATATAGGTAGCCTTGTACGCTAGGTTTTGCTTTTTTATTTGTGCGAAGTTGACCCGTAACAGTGGTCCAATTCATCCTCGGCTGAATGCAACACAACCCAGCCCAACTGAACCACCCCACCCCTTGCTGACGATCGGAGGTGCGGGTCATGCCCCTCCCCCTGCCTTTGCGCACGCTACTGGTAATATTCAGTATAATTTGAATGCAAACTTTTAGCCTTTTTGCTCATAAAATACTATGCAAACTGATATGTATAACTCTATCCCGTCATTAGACGTTGCTCTTTCATCATCTAATATATCTATTATACACTGTTAATTGAAAACCCCATCTCAATAGCTCGTTTCTAACTTTGCTTGAATGTAAACTATTTTCTGTCAAGTACCTCCAGGAATTGTATCCTAGTAGTGTTGTCTGTGATGTCATCATAGCAGAAGTTCGTTCAAAACTTTAGTCAATATTCTTGAATCTAGTCTTTAAAATGTCACACATTTGGAAAAAGTTTGCATAGGTTTCAAGTCTCTCTGCATTGAATATTTTATCGGTGTATAAAATGGTTTCAAAATAGCAGAAGTTCGTTCAAAACTGTAGTCATCACTTTTGATCTAGTCTATAAAATGTCACACATTAAGAAAAGTTTGCATAGGTTTCAAGTCTCTCTGCAGCGAATATTTTAAGCGGTATACAAAATGATTAGTACCTAATAGATAAGTACATATACTCGTTTAGTTCGATAGCCATAAGGATATCACAGAAAATACACTGTGATCCACTTCATGCAAGGTAAAGGCCGGCTTGCTATTGAAAGATGCATACCAAACAGTTCACCAAGCTCGAAAAGTTTGTGTCTCCACAATATAACATGCTGTTAGGAATTTGAGATTGACAGAAACATTGTTAAAGCAATGAACTTCAGTTACCGGACTATCACTGTCCAGTTGATTTTGTTTGGGACGAAACGTAAACTTGGTCAGTATACTGACTTCTCAATTGTTTGTGATGGTCAACTGATTAAGGCCAAACATTCTGTTGTTTACCTCGGTCTGGAGTTAAACCAATACCTTGATGGCGAACAAATTGTTCTTGGCATTATTAGTAAAACAAATTCTCGACTCAAATTCCTCTACAGGCAAGCTAATTATTTTAATCAAAATGTGAAAAAGACCATCTGTACAGCCCTTGTTCTTTGTCTGTTCGATTATTCCATCTCATCTTGGTATGGAGGTATATCTAAGTACCACGCTCGTAGATTACAATGTGCCCAGAACAAAGTTATCAGATTCATTCTGGGTAAAGATTTTTCTTATCACATTAACCATGCTGACTTTAAAACTCTTGGTATTTTGAACATCAACACTAGGGCTGAACAGCTTCGTCTTAATCATGTTTTTAATGTTTTCCATGGTACCTCTCCAGTTTATATGAGGGAGAGTTTTATTAGAGTAAATAGTGTTCATAGCCATAACACAAGAGGTAGTATTTTTAATTTTCAACTTCCCAAAATTAAAACGCACAGTGCTGGGTCTTTTTATTACAATGCAATTAAAAACTGAAACAGGCTACCTGAAAACATAAAATCCATCCTGCTGAAATACAATTTTAAAAAAGATGCCAAAGCCTACCTTTTAAATCATATGAATGTCTAGCTTGTAAATATATTTCTTTTTTACAGTGTTTGTATGCATGTTTTAGATGTTTTAATAGTTTATTTCTTATCTTTTGTATTTTTATGGTTATAAGGACCCCTTTGGAAATAAGCTTTTAGCTTAAAGGGTTATCCTTGGCATGTTATTTTCTTTTTGATGCATTTAAGTATATTCCCATCTTGTATTTTAAAAGTTTATCTTTATGTGCAATTTTTGTTTGTATGTAGATGAAGAATGATATCTTGCCGAATAAAATAAAATCAAAATAATAAGCTAAGCATCCGAGCAACAAGGCATATAGAATGACTTTATTGTCCTTCTTACAAAACCATATACTGCAGACAAGATGTTCTGCTCGAATGTGTTTCTTAATGTTCTTTCTATATATGAACAGATCCTATTCCGGTAACCTCAATCGAAGTTAACCACACGGTACTGAATCTGCCCGATGGCAGTTGGAGACTTTCGTATACTATATCATGGGAACCTCTTACGCAATATGACTGTAAGTACGAATCTGTCTTCAATCTAGCAAAAAACTACGAAACAATGTTAAATGATCAATCTAGAAAACAAACAAAAAAATAGTTGAGTTGATTTACTTGAGCAAGGATATCGAAAATGAATTCTTGCAACCAACGAATATATACCTTTTGAAACTACAGGATACAGTTTTGTAATTTAAATACTATAAGTATTTTATATATTATATTGTATATATTATGTATACAATATATTATATACAATATATGCAATATATTATATTATATACATATATTTTATATATTTTATAAACAATATAGTTATAGTGTACCTCTCGGACCTTCAATGTGAGACGCATGAGAATAGTATTATCCACTGGATATTCCCGACCTGTAAAGATGCTCTAGCAGCCGCGGGTCAGAGCGCAAGTGATAAACTTTCGGTAAGTATATTTACATATAAACGAGGTTATATAGGGGCGGGGGGGGACATAACACTTTAAAGTGCTCATTTGTAGACAAAACACTTCATATTAAAACAGCAATGAACCATAGTAAGTCAATCCTTCTAATCTTAGCGGTGACACTTAACATTTCTCTTTGGAAGAAATCTTAATAGGTTTTGACTGATGGATATTGCTAACGGTCAAACTTAATTAGTTCTGTTTCACGATCACGATAAACATTTTAATTCATTGAACAGAAACTGCTCGGAATGAATTATCTTTATAGTGTTTGAATTATAAAGTGTAGTTGAAAGTAAGATTAGTGACAAACCGTTACTGATTAATGACCATATTCAAGTTTTATCAGTTTATCAGTCGATATACGTACGTCATTACATTCTTCGTTTTTCATATAAATGCACTGAATTCAGGTCGGCTTTCATTAAAATAACAATATCAAGTTAGATACTGAAAAAATCACTTGACATATTGGTGTATACATAGTCGCACGACATGTATGATAAAAAATATCCTTAAATACTATGCTCTGTCACCATCATGATACTATACACAAGCACAGCTGGGAAAAAATATTGAAAGTCCAATTAAAATGTCAAACATCCATCAAAATTTACAAAATAAGGTGAGGTGTGACTTACAGTACCGAAGCTAATTAGTTAAGTCGTTACGCTTTTTCTTTGCAATTTAGATCAAAGATGTGTGCAAGTAACACACAAATCTGGTTAGAATTTGTGTCAAATATATTACTTGAATCTGCTAAGATAAACATTACGTTTCATGAAACGAAGGACATGTCCCACTAACATAACGCTAGTTTTATAGATTCTCTTTCAGCCGTCTGTCATGACTAATGTTATATTTACTATTTCGTTTCATTAACCAGGGATGCGTCCCACTAACACAACCCTTGTTATAGATTCTCTTTCAGCCGTCTGTCTTGACTATTAATATATTTACTATAACGTTTCATTAACCAGGGATGCGTCCAACTAGCATAACCCTTGTTAAATAGATCCTCTTTCAGCCGTCTGTCATGACTAATGTTATATTTACTATTACGTTTCACTAACCAGGGATGCGTCCCACTAACATAACCCTTGTTATATATATTCTCTGTCACGACTAATGTTATATTAACTATAACGTTTCATTAACCAGGGATGCATCCCAATAACACAACCATTGTTATAGATTCTCTTTCAGCTGTCTGTCTTGACTATTAATATATTTACTATAACGTTACATGAACCAGGGATGCATGTGTCCCACTAAGAGACCACTGGTTAGATTCCCTTTTCACCACCTGCCATTAATAGTGTTCTATATACTAGAGAGATACATGAACCGAAGGATATGTCTCACTAACACATCCCTCGATAGAGATGTTACTCGTTTATGATAATTAAATGGAGAAATTTACTGCAGTTCTCATCCGGAGGAAGGTTAATAGGTGGGATCGTCGAACCAAAATTCCTCCAAATGGCCCTAAGCTTTTATATCACTATACCTGGATATGTTACAGTTGTATCTGCCTGGTCACAGTATATGTATATTCGATTTCAACAGGTAGTGACTTCACTAAGTAGCCTACTTAGGGACTCAATATATCTAATTAGAAAGTAGGATCCTTACATCATTGTCTTTCCACCTATATCAGTTAGCTCCATATGAATTAGATATACTAAAATACAATTCAGTTCCCATGATCATCCAATATGAAATCATCACGACACAGCTTCACTTTCAATTTTTCTTTTCTGTCCTTTTCCATTTAACCAGCAATCAGCGTTTATGTCAGGAGACGCCCCTTTCACTCATAACTGTCTGTTTCAGGTAAGAAACATTATCTCGAATGAACAAAACTAACACGACCTTGGTCACATAACCAGAGATAGTAGATTAGCATATATTAAACACAAGTGGTTATCTACAGTT
Organism: Apostichopus japonicus; assembly: GCF_037975245.1. Classification (NCBI taxonomy): domain Eukaryota; kingdom Metazoa; phylum Echinodermata; class Holothuroidea; order Aspidochirotida; family Stichopodidae; genus Apostichopus; species Apostichopus japonicus. Next base: position 8,926,975 of record NC_092579.1, read on the forward strand.
ACTGTAGAAAGGCTAAGTTCTTTGCATATTTTTTTTCTACTTGGAAAAAAGAATGAATGGGTTGAACATGAAATAAAAACATCAAAGCAGCAATTACGAAAACATGTTTCGTATAATGTTAGACTGAGAAAATTTTCTTCTGTATGACAATTTCCATGATTTTCATGTTGTACCTATATTAGGAGATGATATAAATACTGTTCTCCTATTTTTACATGTTACTCGGCATATTCATTATTGTAACCTTTATGCTGATACATCAGACTTTTAGTTAGATCATGGAGGTAAAACTGTTTTACCTCCATGGTTAGATTAATGTAGAAATAACAGGGGCAACTCTGACATGATTGTTTCTTTGATCCTTTGTTTAATAATTAATAGGTGGCTTACGGTGTAACTTCAGAGGGATCACCGCTTCCAGTATCCCCAGCTTCGGCAATGCAATTCGAAACCCCTGGTAAGTTAACGCTGCGTTAGTCAAGGAGTATTCGTCTGACTAAATCAACAGTCACAAGTCTATAGTTAACTCTATGGGAAACGAGGCTATGAATTGTTTGCTATTACTTTAAGATTTATTTTGGTTTTTATCCATTCCTATGAATTTCAAATTATATTCAATATTACACTTGAATAAGTATAAATCGGGGAATTTTTCAACGTATTTTTCCTGGGTTAGGGGGTGGTCTGGTAGGAGAACTTCTTTTGGCGAGGGAGCTTCCAGGATTGAAAGTTTTAAATTGATCAATTGCAAGTGCACGTTTCTTCACTCCCCCAGCCTTTCCCCGTTTCCTTTTCCTCATTACTATAAGCCAAGTCAGTCGCATCCTAGGCGAACGTCAGCAGTCAGTGAACACCTCATTTCATCTTCACCTTCAAAGTAAACTTGCTGGCGTTCTCAACAACAGTAGCCACCCTCTACACATTAATTTGGAAAGTGCAATAATACCCCGCAGTGGGCGGATGAGACTACCCCGTGCCGTTACGAATCGTTACAAATCCTCCTTTATCCCTCGTTTTATTAAACTTCATAATGAATCTTTTACTCGCTAGGTCAGTAATCTTGCTCATTGTGCAATCCAATGTTTCACAAGTATCTCTGGTGCTGTTTTACTGTATTTTGTATTTTACCGTGTTTACGTATCTTGCCAGCTTTGTTTTAAGTCGTATGTCTTAGTATTTGAGAGTCTTATATATTTTGTGTGTATTTTATGTACTGTACATATGTTTTATATTGTGAGCAATCAATTGCCCAGCTTGGGATGCAATAAAGAGAATCTGAATCTAAAAAGTGCACGTTTAAAAGTTCTCGGTATATGATTGCATAAACCCACAGGATATTAGCTATATTGAAGATGTCATATTAAGAAACATAATTACCTATTTAAAATCTCAGTATGTTTGTAGTTTGGAAGTTACTGTAACATATGGCGCATTGCTTTATCTCTTTTGCAGATTTCGATTATAAGATAAAGTGGATACTATTTATAGCAATAGTTAAGTTATCGTGTCGTGAGTTGATCCAATCATAGAGTAGAAAACATTTCTTATTTCAATAAACTAGATTTTGATCCACTGAATAGTCAAGATTTGATTCTTAAACATTATAAGGAAATAACGTGGCACGTGTAAACAAGTAAAGTGACCCACCATAACCGTCGTTCTTAACATTATATGTATACCTTAAATCAATATGTTGTCATATTTTGTGACAGTTTACGCTATATGGAAGAAAATGGATTTGAATTATCTAGCTTACTGATCCACGTAATACACACGTTAAGACCTCTTATCCGCATATTGAAAAATTAAGTTAAGCTAATAATTAAATGTTAAAGATGTGAATTTAACATTTGATTCTGATGCTTTTGTTACATAACTGTAGACTGTTACGAGGAAACACGAGATGCCACCTTTTGTGCGGCTCAGGGTGAGTGAATATACCAGTATTACAGTGGGTAACTTGCACCTCGTGGTCTGTTGGTAACGTGTACCTCGTGGTCTGTTGGAGATAATCCGATATTTAATATGATGTTACTTTCTGTTATTTTCATAAGTTAACAATATTAGGAAGATTCCTCAATTTAAGATAAAAAAGAACCCCGCTTAGTTCGCTGTGGACACGAAGCTATCACACGACGTAAAAATTCAACCTGGTGACCTGGGCAAAAAGAAATAACTGTCCTATATATATGCGCAAGTTAGATTGGGTTCCATTTTCTCCTTAATGCAATATCGAACCTGTCTGATTTTCGAGAAATGAGCTGTGTGAGGAGTCCTTTGGGTGTCGGGCCCGGGATTTGCTCTCTCTCTCTCTACCTCTCGCTCAACTCTATAGCGCTGGAAACGCATTTATTTATAAAGAAATACCCCAACACTTAACCACGCTTGGGAGCTGATAAGACTGATACAATTAACCAGATTGTTTAATTAAATTTGCACTATATGTTTTGAAGCGGAATTGGTAGGGTCCAAATTAAATAAGTGAGAGAGCTTTGAATTTTACAATTGCCATGTTGCATTCAAAATATGGTACATTCCCATTTTTGAAAAAGGGAGTTTAAGGTTTTGTCAATCTGCATCAATGATATCGCAATTATGTTGCAGGGAGATTATGTTCGGAAAAATATTTCTTAGCTATTGTTATCACGGAATCGATATGTAAGAATCTTGCCTTACTGCTTAAAATCTGTGGCTGTACTTTAAATTTCAGTGCATACTCTTTCAAGTAAACACACGTACTTCGAATGTACCTCTGTAAAGTCATTTTCCCTCAGTTGAAACATAACTCGAAAGTACAAACATTCTTCACAACTTTGGAGAAATTACACTATTGAGACGTGATGGTATTTTGACCAATCGTTTTGCCATATCTAAATTATATAATTTCCTATAATTTCCTTTTAATTTATCAGACGTTTACCGATGTGGTAAGCCCACTGACGTATCCCTTGATCATGTTACATATACGTCAGACGGTAACGTTAGCATGACGTTTATTTGGTCTCCTCCGGTACAAGTAAACAGTATGAGAACATTAGAGGAATACCAAACACAGCTTCACACGACTGATGGAGACCTGATCCTGTCTCATACCATCCAAATATATGATAGTGTAAGTACGAAGTTACCTATATCAGAGGGTTTCAAAAATATTAAATAAATTACATGGCAGATATGAAAATATGTGTTTTACAGATATAATATCAATATGATGGTATACTGTAAGTGTAACGCCCATCTAAAATTAATAAACAAAATTAGCTTAAGGCGCATATCTTCAACACATGCGATGGTGGTATGGTTTCTGATGGACTAATGGACTGCTATGTGACTGCATGACATTTGTATTAAAATATCCACACGAGCCTGAGATGTGTCGAAGAAAAAGATATCAAGATCATCACTACTACTGTGTTAGCTTTTACTATATGAGTCGTTCTGAAAAGAGAAAAGTTCAACAATGCCCAGTGAAAATTGTTATAGTTTATACTTCATTTAGCCTTTAAGAAGATCCTGCTAGGATCGAAACGTCAGGCCAGCTTACTTTTACACAGAGTTTATACTTTAATAATGTTAACATTTTCAATTATTTTAAACAGAACCAAGTTAATACATGGGAAGCCATCAGCGCAGAAATTCAAGAAGGCCTTGAGTACAAACTTACGGTTAGAAAAAAAAACCTTTATATTTTATTATTCAGATGTAAGTCGAATGGTACATTTACAATTAATCCACACTACACGTCTCAAGCATCCCATACCATTTTTGTATTTCATTGTTCAGCTCTAGTCGTTTGAATTTTTAATATTTATTATTTTTCCTTGGAAATTTTACAGATCATTCCTTACGTTTCATCAGATTATGCAAATAATCCTGAACCAGGAAGACTTGCCACAAAGTTATTCTTGGCCGAAATTTCCGAAGAAGGTAAATTCGATTACAATTATGGTGGTATGATTTCAAATATATTACAGGAACACAAATAAAGGTCGTATATTTACATTTTAACCTACTAATATACTGTTTTCTTTATTCTCAATGTGCAAAGTTATGCTCACAAAATTGATTGTTTGGTTGAGTTGACTATTGGTTTATAGAATCATCGAATACTTTGCTTGATTGATTGATTGATCGAATTGATTTGATTCGTAGATTGATTGATCAATCCATTAATTGGTTATCGGTAGTTAGGTTGATTTTATTGAATGTCTGATTATTTGGTTGCATTAAATATTGCTTTATAGAATCATCAATTAATTTGCTTGCTTGATTGATCCATTTGATTTGATAGATTGGTTTATCCATCCATTAATTGGTTATCGGTTGTAAGGTTAATTTGATTGAATGTTTGATTATTTGGTTGATTGATTGCATTGATTGTTTCATTGATTGATTGATTGATTGATTGAATGGATTACTGATGGATTAACTGATTGATATTTTCATTTAGATTTCACAGATCATCCCTTCACGACTGAACAAGAGACTGACACAATCGTTCGTGATAAAGCTAGCATGGGGATCCAATCAACAAGCTTTGCCCCTGGACCAAAGCCTACCCCTGAATCCGTCTCATCTACGTCAACAACAATGATCCTAATCATCGGTCTTTTCGCAGTTTTTGTGATTGTTGTTGTTATTGTATGCTTTCTATTGACAAAGAGACGAAGACGCATAAGAAAAGATAATCTAGAGAACCTCCATCTTGAACAAATGTACCAGGAGAAAGCCATTGGTAATATTTTTATGGAAATATTTTAAAAGAAAATAATAGTTTTTAGAATGGTTTTAGCCAATATGTTGCACGAGGCAGTAGCAATTGATGCACCGGATATACACAGATAACACAGTTGCTATTGTAAATCTTACAGCTTTGTACCAAAGTAAAAATAGATCGTGCTATCAATCGGCTGTAATCCTAATAGCACATGCTAACATTTTTTTCTTCAGATTTGTCAGCACAATCCAGTATTTAATGTGGTACAAAACTTTAAGATTTACTGGTAATCTTTGTGTGAATCGGCTGATTGATATGAGATACGAACTCAGTGAATATGTGTTGAGCTACATACTTAAATGTTAAATTGTGACACTAAATTAGGTTTAATAAAAATACTGAAATCCCTCCAGTTTTCTATACCACTTTTTAATATTTGAGAAATGACACTTCAGCATCTATCCAAAGGTGTACTTACTGGGATAAACAGAGGATTAGGTCAATTTCTCGATCAGAACAAAGCTCAATATGACAACTTAGATACCAGAGATTATAATACTTAAAGCTGAATACCTTTAAAACTGTAATAGCTATAAACGCCTTACCAAAACTGATATTCTACCATTTTGTTTTGGTAATATCGTGCCTAAGTTCTTGCCTGAAGTCACCATTTTATTAAAAAAAAAATATGCTATTCACGGTCTGTGTATGTATTTATGTTTTGTTTTTTTATTTACAGAGAAGACTCGAGAAGTTGATCCCATATTAACAGACAAAGAAATTAGCCACGATAAAGTCATAATCGAGCAAAAGCTAGGGGAAGGTGAATTCGGTGTGGTGCATATGGGCAAGGTCACCGGCATGAAGAATAAAGTTGAAGATGTGACAGTTGCTATTAAAACTACTAAAGGTGATGTAGATATTTATTAATCATCAAACGTACATTTTATAATATAAGATAGTATAATATAATCTTCGACGTGAAGTAACAGGATGATGTATCAAGAGAAATGCAAAGCGTTCATAAGTTCATGGAATCCTATTGAAGGACGCTACGGGATGTTGGTGTTATTTCCACAGAGAGATCCTGTATCATTTTGTACTAACAAGGCGTTATGTGTTTCGCCTGAGTTGCTTTTATAGAAGCAGATTGAATAAAAACTCCTTTTCAGTATAAAAATATGACATGGAAGAAGTAAGCCTTCAACAATGTGAACAATGAAGGTATTGCTATATTATACAAGTCCGTGTATACGTTAAACGTGTAAAGACCTATACCATCTAACTCGAAATATGTTAAAATAACTTTAAAAATACATTATGGAATTAATAACATAATTATGACAAATACAACTTTCAAAACTTGTTTTAAACGAAATGATATATAATCTCCGAATGGGGATAGTTTAGGATGAATACGTATACCTTACCTATTCAATTTGAGCGATCTTAATGATCTTTTATAAGAGCAAAAGGGAAACGACACGATTTGCACGACACCACATATCGATGCTTTTTAAATATAAGCCTAATTCCGTGCAAATTTGGAATGTAGAGCTGCTATGTCATAGTTTTGTCGCCATTCCATTGTTGGTCCAAACCACATGCAATATTTATTCCATTTTAACAGTTGGAGCATTTTCTGATGTAAAAGAAGACCTGATAAACGAAATGAAACTCATCGCAGAGCTGGGCGACCATGTGAACATCCTCTGTCTTCTTGCTTGCTGCTCAATGAATGAACCGTTCTACCTTATAACAGAATATATGAAGTATGGTGACTTGCTGGGATTCTTACGGGACTGCAGAAAGGTAAGTCGCTACACACATGTTACATATTTGTATTTTCTACTTAGAAAGTACTAAAGCATTCAAGCTTAATTATTAATATGTTATGAGGGCGACGAAACGGATGGGGCGTTTGATCAATCATTGTTTGTTTCTTCAGCTTCCTTTAAACTTGAAATTCATACAGCATCAAATATATTTCCAACGTCAAAAATTAGCGATATTTTCCATCCAATTATACAAACATTTACCAGATCACACATCCCATTCCCAACGTGGATTAATCTTCCTTTGTTCTTTCTTTTTTTTTTGGCGTTTTTGAGGCGATTGCCGTTTACTCGGTGTTAGATTAAGCTTCATTATTCGTTTCCTGTTCCCTGTTGGGATTTTGATTGATACAGTTCAATTTATGCCGGTGCTGTTGCCTAGTGGATACAGACGGTGGTATGTTAAGCACCGAGGCTTAGTAATCGGGAGGTTTCGGGTTTGATACCCGACCGGGTCATAGTAAGGTGGGGTTTTCATGCAAGAGCAATCTACGATTTTTCCATCGGAAATAACTTTCTAAATTGAAAAAGGTTTCATATTTGAGATAAACATTTGGATTGGAATCCACCCGACGTGTAAGTTGTAATCCATAAGCCCTTGTGGGTTTCTCTCACATTTGAGGTAACTTAAGCGTCGTAAAATAAACTACTGCTAATTATCATCATCATTGTTATAATTATCCGTGAAAGTTTCTTCTTAGATTGTTTTAACAACCATGCTCAAGGGGATTGTGAACGTCAGTTGTAATCTAAGAAAAATGAAAAAGAAAGCCACTAAAATTTGTTTCCACCTAATGAAGGAGCATTTCATAGACCTTCGTTCATATCTTTATATTCTCATCACAGCTAGCGAGTGCTGAGAAAGACCAAGTATATTCTGTAGGGGAATTACAACAACTTATTATTGCTCGTGACATCGCAAATGGAATGGTAAGTCGTTAATTTCATCGATTAGGATGTAACTGTGACACTTTCAGTTTCAAATAACATTAAGAACTTGTCAAAAGCATAGAGAGTAATAACATTTTGGTTTCCAAAGATGTGACAATCTACAATAAATTCGTCATCAGTTAGATGTGTATAGAACAACGTTTATAGTTATTAAAGGCCACGTGTAGACACTTCCATTCGTATTAGTATAATTATAGACTTTCTCTCAATGTATTCTCCAATATGTATAAATATTGTTGATGAGAGCTAATCCGATAAAAGGTGATGGCTCTCCAATCAAAATGGCTTGACCAACTATTCCAGCATTCACCATATAAAATTAGCTTATCACAAGCAACGTAGACTATAAATCGACGGTATCAGAGCAAGACTTAACGGTTCCTCTTCGGGTATGAGAAGCCGACGGATCCAAGGACAAGTTTCAGACACATCGGATGTTAAAATAAATTATTTATCAAAGAAAACATGTATTTGGTTTGGCAGGCCCATATTCAAGAAAGACGTTTCTATCACGGGGATCTTGCTGCTCGTAACGTACTCGTTGGTGAAGGACTGACGATAAAAATATCTGATTTTGGACTCGCCGATGACATTTACACGAGAGGATATAAAAGGAGAGCTACCGAACAGAAGATACCGGTGAAATGGTGCAGTCTGGAAACGATCATAAATGGAATATGTAGTTCGGAAGGAGACGCGTATGTAACCAAATACGTTACTCTTATCTCATTTTGTTTTATATTTTATGCACAAACAGTTTGGTTAATAATTGATCATATAGGCTATACCTCTAACTTAAGCATTGATGGATACATCCATCAAGTTCCTTTACCACCTATTCCAATTTGTGAACTGTTTTCGTTAGATGGAAAAGAAGAATAATCAAAGATAATTTAAATTAATGTTTCTATCATTTTAACAATTTATATTTAGGTAAACATGTTTCGTAATATTCAAGCCATAGGGATCTGGCAGAGGAAGGCACTAACGATACTTTTAGCTAGGACATTGAGGTAGCCTTTATTAGTGTTAACCAACAGCGGATAATACGTGAGATAAACAGTAGGATGGTGACTTCGAAGTTCGGACACTTAAGACTTAAAACACCCCAAAACTAAATCTTCTGGTCTAAATCACCAGAAAATATACTTCATATGGTGGGAGAATTTTGTTATAGTACGATACACGGCCAAACTTTCTTTTCTGCAAACTGTTTTCACGTTGTTTTCCAAGAAGATTCTTCGTGATTGTGAAGCTGGTATTTCTTTGCTAGAGTATTGCGAAGTTCGGACACGCAGCCCACAGTGTGGCGCTGGTGATAAAATTGGTGGCGCAGTTGCTTTTTCAGTAATTATAACAGACTTCATAGATCTTCGTCATTTTATTGACAAATATGTAAGTAATTTCTTGCACACGGGTCATTTTGGAGAGAAAATAACTGTAGCTTCGTACTTTTTGGTGAAATTTGACTCTTCCTGTAGATTTTCATGGTGAAATCGTGTATTTCTTAGGGTGTCCGAACTTTCGCAGTATGCCGAACTTCGCAATACTGACTATACTTATTATCACTGCTCAAAACACAGTTAATATTGCATGAATCCATAAACTATGAGTAGAATCGTTCATATTCTGACACCATGTCCTCCTTTGGAGCTTCATAAATTCATACGTGGTACAATCATGGAATGAAGACTGTTTTTTTCTGGTGGGCGGAAGCTTCGACTTCACCCATTCTCATACATACCCTTCATACTGCTCTTTTATCTCAAATTAGTTGGTCCTTTGGAGTACTGCTGTACGAAATTTTCACACTCGGTGGTACTCCTTATCCTGGTATCGCACCGCGGTTGTTAGTCAGTCAACTGAAAAACGGCTACCGCATGGACCAACCAGGCAGTTGTCCTGATGATGTGTGAGTACATAGAAAAACAAATTTGAGTACTGATAACAATGCAATCGCCATGACATGAGCTAATTGTATGGAACGTGAAATTTAACACCAGTGAAAACGTGAAATTTAAATACTGCCTATTACTTAGTTTTTATTGCGTATTAAGTTTTCTTTTGCTTTGTTTACTTTTTCTTCAATTACGTTGTTCAAATTTCTTGGTATGTATTTATGATTTAACTTTTTTGGCAGTTTGAAGGGAGAGAAACTCTGGTTTTGTTTATTGTACTTCATTCTACCTCATTGTTGCTCATATGTTGTAGACAAGCAAATAAAATATACGAAAATAATTCTTTTAAATACTTTACTATAGTATCACACGAAGATTGCAACTTTTTCTACGATATGAATATGTATTTCGAAACGATTATCAACTGTGTAATTAGGGTTATTCATTAATAGTTATATATATATAAACAGTCTACTGGTTTCTATTTCTGGCACAAAGGACCGTTTGCATTGATTGAAATGTTTCTCCATAAGGAAAATCCTGACCATGGAATAATCAGAAAAGGTTGCTGAATACACTGTTAGTGTTTATAACCTATTTTTGCAGGTACGATTTAATGAAACGCTGTTGGCAGGAGAGTCCGATGTCTAGACCCAAATTTACAAATATGTTTGAAGAGTTCGGAGAGATGTTAATGAAGCGTACAGATTACCTCGAATTCGGCAGTGAAGATGTACTTGAAGTAAGTCACAGTTGGAAGACTCCTTATTCTGTTTCTTCAAAATGATATCTTCTATGTACTCTCATGTTGTTTATTTCAAAAGTGTCTGAAATAAAATAAAAAAAATCGTTTCAGTGAATGAATTAAAGAAACCCATTTCATATTATTCGGATACAATTAGGCACCGGAAAACTCGTTGCACAAATCACGAATAAGTAAGGTCATAAAAACAATGTTAACAATTCCTAAAGATGCTTTTTACCTCTACAAAATTGTCTTGAATAAACAGGTCTCCTTTATAGAATCCCTTTACTTCACATGTGTTATAATAGAAAGTAGTTGAACTGACACCGTTTGAAGAATACATGTTGTTTTACATTAGGCGGCAACTATATACACACTTGCCGAAAATAGTTTTTAGCACATTTTCAATTGCGAATTTGTGCAGCAGCTGAAAAGGAAAGCTATATGTAAATGACTTTGGCATTGATAAAGAACTGAAAAGGAAATTATATATGAAATGATATGATTTAAGTTTAATGTTATGTGGGTGACTATTGGTTTCTTTGTGATTGTTTTTATTTCAAAGATGGAGGAACTGCTAGAGCTACCGAGACGAGGTTCTACAATACAGGCTAATCATTACATTTCACAGCCAGATGAAGGGGATGCAGGGATGAAGCTGCCTCCTATACTTAACGAAGAGAGCGAAGTCGACTTTGATGAGGTCCAGAGTGCTTTGCAACAATCTACAAGTGACAAAGGGAAAAACAGTACAAAGCAGGACGACGAACTTGTAATGATGTAAATTCAACGTATTACTCATATTTACAATGTGAAAGTCAGTTGGAAATTTGCTTTGGTTTGTTTCTATAAGATAACGTTGCAAAGCTACATATGTGTTCCCGCTGGCGTTTTGGGTGACCGATGAATAAATGAGAAGGTTCTTGGATGGCAATTTTACTTTGACCATCTTGCTGAACAGTTAAAAGATCTTACAACATGGATACAAAATAGGTTTGATAAAACGCAAGACGGATAAATATATATTGTGACGTAAATTAATATTATCTTTTCATTCAGATTCAAGCAAATGCTCATATCATATTCGTGACAGCGTTCATTACCTCTTATACCTTTAATAAACGATCAAACTAATAGCGTAATTTAGGCCCATCATTTGATTTTTAATCTTTATATATATTGACAGAAATCGGGGATAAAACATAAAATAAGAGTTTATAAAAATGTTTATATAAGTATATTAGCGATATGCATTTCTTATAAATCATTCTTTTTATTCAGAGTTGCGCCAAAAATAGGTCTGCTTAGGCCTTTGCTATTTTATTTTGATGTGTTTTTTGTTTCATTGTACCCAATAAGTTGATAATTTCACAAAGTTTTACGAAAATGGATAAGAGCATAAAAATGAAAAACAATGCTTTCAAAGCCCGAATATTTGATGGAACCGTTTGTATGTAGTTGTTTTGGCGTTTTAAAAAATATTTTTGTGTCGTTTTTAAAATGTTGTCTTTTATGTTATAAATCCGTGGTTTATATATTTTTGGTTAGGGAGGGGGGGGGGGCATGGCCGCATTAGTCTTCCGTAGTTATCAATGATTTTAGTATATTCATATGTTAATGCATCCCAATTCTGTATAAGAGAAGCGGATTTAAATCATAAAGAAAAACATGAAAGATATTAAAAGTTCTTATACTGTGCATCTATGACATAAGTAAGTAAGTAAGTAAAACTTTATTTCATCCCAAAAAGGAAATTACAAGCTCGCATATGTACATATAGGAAAAATACAAGATGATAAAGGGTAAAAAGACATAAAGGCGTGATGATTAAACAAATGTCACACCAGTTTAGATGGCAAGAACGGGAAGATAAAGCAGGCTACTATCAATTGAAACGACAATGAAAGAGCCTAATGCACTGAGGGATAAATGAAGATTTGTGACGATTTGTTATTGCATTCGGAAGCCTCATCCGCCCACTCCGAGAGATTATTGCACTGCTGAGATTCAGAAACAATGGGTGATTCTCGTCGGCAAGGATGGCGTCGAGCTTAGAATCAATAACATGATGGTACATACACTCCATTGATGAGCTGGTCCCCATCCAGAATACGATTAGCCTGTCTGATAACAGAATCAATGCGTTTCTTATCATTAGCAGTCACATTACCACCCAGCATGCCATACAATATTTCAACATGCTACAAATGACTGAGTTATAAACGATAGTGAGGATACGACTGTCAATGTCAATGCTTTGTATACTAACGTCACACCTGTATGAGTTTAGTTCACTTTGGGGCAGGCAACATGTTCATTTCTAATCTCGAAAACGATACTTGATTGTAAATTTTACAATAATGCTAAGAATATCTTCCTTTTCCATCCGCTAAAAGTAACTTCCCGCATAAATATCCTTTTAAGCTTTCATAATTAATATATAGTTGATTTCCCAAACTGACCCGAGTACCTATTCAACGAGAGCTAGTATACAAGCAAATAAACTAGAATACGAGTAGGGATCAAACTTTAGTTGAAAAACATACACCGCATTACTTCACCATTTGTACTTGAATATTGAAACATTTCTTTTCACAATTCTTTGATAAGTTGCAGTTTGCAAGTGTTGGTTCATGGTACAATATGTGACCTGTCAATTCAATAATACCACAATCTAGCACTGCTCAGTCATCACAATGTTTTATTTCACAATATATTACATACAATTTTGAAATAAGAATAAAGTCAAAGTGAAATGTTCCACCTCCTGAGTCTGCTATGTAGTGAACCCAAGCACAAACTTCTGAACAAACAAACAAAAACATGACATCAAAACATCATCCCAGACGAACCAAGTATAATTCTCAACATTTGATAAAGTTATTCCGCACATATATCACGTAGGACACGGCTAGAAGTTACTTATAATATTAATATATATTACAGCGGGCCCCGCAAACATTTAGGCCCACGACCCATGATCTTCCTTGAGAACTGAACCACGAACTACCTTACCCGCACACGCCATAGTTTATGCTCAGAATGTATAAAAGATAGCTTGACTCGAAGCTTGATGTTAAAAGATGCGGGCAATCGATTTCCTTCGCCAAGCACCGAAAACTAGTTTTTAACTTTTGGAAAATCCCACGACCCACCGAACAGGTTTCTCGACATACAGTTTGCTCCATAATATTCCTAGGGTAAATATAATAACAAACAATGCGAACACATTGTTCGTTATTCTGATGGATGATGGATCTTGGTGAGTGTTATAGTAATGTAAAGATGTGGGCGGTGCCAAGAGGCGTCAAGCCCGTAACTATAATACTGCAGTTACTATAGTTGCATGTATTATGTATTTTTTGTATATGTAATCAGTACGAATTGACATAAGGTCAAACAACCTAACCCGTTCCCCTCCAACCACACAAAGTAAGAACATATTGGACATATTTTAATGGTCATATTTTATTGGACATATTTTATTAATATTGTACATATTTCAAACATATCAAGACCACCGACGAAAGTAAGACATTGGCTATTTTAAAACCTTCAAAATTACGGTATAAACTCGTTTATCGAAATCGAAACTACTATCCATTAGATTCAAACGGGACAAAACCTCATTGTTACGTCGCATGGTGCAAACAATTAGTAGATTCTCAAAATTTCGTCCATTTTATTTTTCACCCAATAGTTTTAATAATTTACAAACATAAGGTTGTCTATTCGGTACCAGGTTTATACATCGATCGCCCTAACAAAAATGTGGCGATCGACTAGGCCTAGATAATGTGACATTTCTGAAAGTAATACATTTCGACTGAAATAAACAAACTTGATAATAAAGGAAAGATGTACAACTCGATCCTTCGTAACGAATTATTTATATATGTCCGGCGGCGAATGTGCCTACAATTAGTGCCAGTAGTACACGTACAGTGAATTTCCAACATGGAGTAGCTGCCATAAATGAAATTTGTTCGTTACCATATATTACCATGCCCGTTAGCATATATCAATTTTATTTTGCTTACTGCTGAAAGACCTTCGGTAGATTATCATAAGTACACACTGATTGACTGCGTTAGTTATATAGCAACCCTATGATGATATACAATACTATTCTCTGTGATTTAGAAGCCGCGGTAAGGTTTTTTTTTTATAAAAACATACAGTTTGTGAAATGTTTACTTGTGACATGAAACTGTCAAATATCTTCAAATGCTTCATCTATCAAGGGGTTTTCCCTCACCCCACCCCACCTCGTGCCCGGCACCGAGGCTGTAATTCTTGACCCATGCCCTCACGTTAGATAACAGGGTGGCATTGAAGCTACCCATATCAATGGTAATCTTCTTTAAATATTAACATTTAATTATATTTATTATCCTTAATAATCTTAGTCTCGCCCGTTACCAAACGGTGTTTGCCAATGTATCAGACGTGACAGGCTTTTCTACATTTTTAGAAATTAGCGCTAAAGGTATATATAGTATAAGTTGGTATGTGTCACCAAGCTCGCTTATTCGAGGTCAGTTACTATTGCAGGTAGTAACTTGAATCGTGATATTGACAAAGTGATGGTAGGCCTAAACACTTTCATCAAGTCATCTAAATTTGTGGGTATTTAGTCGAAGAAAACACATTAAAGTTGTCTTTACCATCAGTATAAAGGACAGGATAATAATTTCAAATTTATTTTGTGTAACTGTATATATTTATAAAGTGACGTCAATTAATTTGCAGTTTACAAGAAAGTGTGCATATTGCGGAAGTGAAGTGATATTTTCTCTACTAGGTAAGTTTCAGACTGCGTTGTGTGTTCCAGTTGCAGAATAGCGTGCAATGTAATACTCTGTTTAGCCATAGCACCGAAGTACATTGATATGTCAGTAGTGCAAGATCTGCCTACTATAGAATTACACAACTTTGCTTATATCTGCAAACGACAATACCTTCACAGGGAGTCGATCGTAGGGGCCGAAGGGCCAGTGACCCCAAATGGTTCAAACTAAGGGTACAATAGGCCTAGACCTTTCATGTAATAATTGGTTTTCGTATATCAAACATAATACGCAATTCTTGGATTACAAAGGGATATTCTAACTTCAATTAAAAGAAACAATAAACTTTTGTAGAAAATCTTTAAACCACCCAAAAGTCACAAATAAACAGAAGCCTACCCAGATATCGCAACAGATTGCTTCATGTTCCTAGAATATTTAAAAAAAAAACTTCACTGAAAAACTCTCTAATAGCGTAAATGACCCCAAATCAACTTGGTCGACAATAAATACTCTCATAGGGTAAAAGAAAACGCTTCTCTCCTATCCATGACCATTCAAAACCGCTTACGGGAATGTTAGCGACTCTAATAATGTATCAAATTAATTCAATTGCTTTTTTGTTGTTGTAAATATAAAAAATAAAATAAAAAAACCTCAGTTGGAATCTTCCTTGACCTTAGTTAAGCGTTATGAGACCATTGATTCTCCTAACAAAGCTCTCTTATTATGGTATCAGAGGTACATCACATTCCTGGTTCAATAGTTACATTTCAAATAAACATCAGTTCACCTCAATTAATCATAATAGCTCTGACCAAAGTCAATGACATAAATCACATATGCCAGGATACATCAGTACTCTTCTTTGCTGATGATACAAATATTTTCTTTACGGGAGAAGATGCTGAACTTGCAGGATAAAATTAATAACGAATTAAATCATTTCAATGAATGATTCAAAGCCAATAAATTATCTTTAAATATTAATAAAACAAAGTTTGTTGTATTTGGTATGTGTAGCAAAAGTGGGATTTAGAGATCTTGAATAATATCAACATCAACAAAGTCGACAATGCTAAATTTCTGGAAATCACAATTGATTCAAATCATTCCTGGCGAAACCATATTGATTCAATTTCCATAACTGTAGCCAGAGCTGTTGGTAATATTTCAAAGGTTAAGAACCGCGTAATGTCCCTAGAACTTTTTACAACACATTAATTCTTCCAAATCTGTCATTGTTCCACCACATTGTTCCACCATTTGGTCGGGCAGATTTTCTTCTGATCGGACTAAACTAACAGTCTTACAACAGCGAGCTATTCGACATATTGGGAACGCACCTCAGCGTGCGAACACCAGTAAGTTATTTTCTTCACTGAATATTCTTTTAATTATCAAATCTAATTCCGAAAAATCTTGCTACTTTTGCTTTTAAAGTATTAACACAAAGGCATGTACCATCTTCAATCAACAGTTTCTTTGAACATAATTATCAGGTGCACAACTGCAGAACCAGACAAAACACAAAAATACGTTGTTAACCCTTCAAAACAAACATTGCCGTATTAATTGTACAAAACCATTCGATAACTCTTTGGAATTCCCTATCAGATCATTTGAAATCTAGAAGCTCACTTCCACTCTATAAAAAAAAAAATAACTAAGACCCTTCTAAACAACTATTGATGTTTGTATTATAATGTCATGTACCTTTTTCAGGCAAAGTTTCAACAGGTGTTGGGTGGGTGTATGGATGGGAGGTTTTGAGTAAGTGGGTCGGGTTATAGCTGGGGATTATAGATGGTGAAAGGTGGGGAAGTCGTGGCAGGGGTCGGGAGGGTTTGAGAAGGGTCAGGGACAGGGTCAGGGTTTTTCTCTTCTTCTTTTGTTTCTTTCTTGTTTAGAGACATATATGTAAGTATATTTTCAAAGTTAAGTAGGGAGTGCTCTACTCGTTAAGCCATAAATGAATTTTAGAGCACTTCCTTTCACAACTCTTTGTATTTTTGTTATTTTATATATACTGTAGTCAATACGAGACTTAAAGCCAATATGAAGACTTCCTTGATGATAATGTACATCGCCATGATTGTATGCAAATCTGGCGATGCGTTTATACCTGATATAGAAAACCAACAATGCAAAGATGCAGGTATGTTGTTAGTTCTCATATTTGCTTTCTTTGAAACTGTCACTGAATTGCTAATCAAAGGTCAGGACCGTAGCCTTGGTGGAACTTCCAAGATGCAAGTTGAGGAACATCAAGAAAAAATATATTGAATTGTTTAAATATTGCATTGTTGCATGTTGAAATATTGCGTGTTGCATTGTTGTTGCATGTTGCATGCCATATTGCATGTTGCATGCGATATTGCATGTTGAAATATTGCATTGTGATGATATATTTGCGCATATTCAAAGGCCTTTTTAAAACTTGTGGGTGGGTCATTTCTTAAAAGGGGCCACAATCTAAGCGGACAACCACCACCGGTTGACGCGTAGCGTAGCAAAAGAATTTTTGCCAAAACATGTTCCCATATTGTCGGAAAGACACTGACCAGGCCTTGTAGGTTGCATCTAAACATTCTTGAGTTGAGATCTACGCTTCCAAAACACAAGGGAATTTAGAAAATTATATTCGGTAAAATCACTTTGTGTAGGGAAAAGTAAGACTTTACGTCACTTTGTAAGCTCTGCTTTGGTCATTGCTTTACACTTATGTAAATATATCAAAGCACGCTAGGGCATTCGGGCTTTCTGATGTTAGCCTTACCTTATATATGTTAGGTTTGTGCTATCATGATTTATTTTACATGTCAAAGAGTGACCTACTGCGGGTGTGGATGCTAATGAGCTGAATGGGTGGGCCAAGTAGGGGCCTGGAGGGCCGCGTTCCCCTCGTCAGTATGTTTAAAAAGAAGGCCCTGGCATATACGCATATTTACAATGTCGTAGTGAATCATTTCTTGAACTCGAAGTATTCGATCGATGTTGATGCTCGTTCTACAATTGAGTCTGATGGTTTGATGCTTAGTGTTTTAGCCATAGTTGTTTTTGATATTGTGATTGTTCTGATACTACAATTTGGTCGATAACATAAGATGTTCGATTGCTGTTTATTTTGGTCTAGCTGCCTAGCTTTACTCCTAGACTTCGTCTTGTACTCAACATCAACGGTTCTTGGTTGCTCCATGGATTGCTATAGCGGTAACATAATAAAACAATTAACACTTAATAAAAGAAAACATGAAATGACACCAATTAATGACCATGTGGTTCTCTGAAACATTTTATATATTCACTGGACAGCAAGTTCCTTCCGTGGTGACATATTATTGTACATTGTATTTTCTTACAGCGCGGAACGTATCTGTCAGAATTTGTATCTCAGACAAAATTTTAAAAATTTTAACGCGTTTTACAAATGTCCGTTTTTTATTGAAAAGATCCCATACCACCAAACTCGATTCAATTGAGCTATACGACACTGAAGGAAGCTAACGGAAACTGGATACTTTTGTACAATATATCCTGGGTACCTCCGTCACAGTATGAATGTAAGTAACATGGGTACCTCCATCACATGTGTGCACGAAAGTACCATGGGAACTTCCAGATAAGTATGCAGTACGTAACTATCCTTGCAGCCAACGCTATAGTATGTGTGTTCGTAACATTGAGCCTCCAATACAGTATGCACATAAGTATCATGGGGACTTCCGACATAGTATACGTACGTAAAATGGAGCCTCCAATACACATGGAGCCTCCAACACAGTATGCTCATAAGTATCATGGGGACTTCCGACATAGTATAGGTACGTAACATGGAGCCTCCAATACACATGGAGCCTCCAACACAGTATGCTCATAAGTATCATGGAAAACTCCGCCATAGTATGTATGTAACATGGAGCCTCCAACACAGTATGCACATAATTATCATGGGGACTTCCGACATAGTATACGTACGTAACATGGAGCCTCCAGTACACATGGAGCCTTCAACACAGTATGCTCATAAGTATCATGGACAACTCCGCCATAGTATGTATGTAACATGCAGCCTCCAACACAGTATGCACATAAGTATCATGGGGACTTCCGACATAGTATACGTACGTAACATGGAGCCTCCAATACACATGGAGCCTCCAACACAGTATGCTCATAAGTATCATGGAAACCTCCGCCATAGTATGTATGTAATATGGAGCCTCCAGCACAGTATGCACATAAGTTAAAGTCAGCCCTTACCACAGTATCCACATAACTTTCATGTTTCAGTTTGTTATGTAATTTCTCAACCAACATTTTCATACATTTTGATTTCTTCTTTCTTTTTTTACCCTTGTTTTTGCTTTGAATTATTGTAATTGCTATTGTCAGTGTAAACGATTGCACATAAGTGTCTCATACCGCAAACGAGGAAATACAGAGAGTAAAATGAAACATAACCTTCACGGGCACCTCTACCACAGCATGCACGCAATGTATTCTAGGAACCTCTACAACAGCATGCACGCAATGTACTCTAGGATCCTCTACCATCGTACTGTGTACTTAAATAGTATGGAAGGTAATAAATCATGACTATATAATTGATGATTCATAAGGGATTTTTATCATTTATCACCTAAAGTAGATACATACAAAAGGAAGATTTATACCTTATTCTTTATTCCTTATTCCTTATGAGGAAGTTGGTTGACTTAACATATCGTGTAAGTGCATGCATTTGTAATAGCATGCCATATAAGAAATGTGCTTTTTATAGCAACGAGGTCAATTATGGAAAAAAAAGTGAAAAACAAAAGAATGTTCATGAGATATGACATTTTCCCAAATCTCTGAGGAAACACAATTAACTTGCGTATAAGAAATATCGTTGAGTGATATGCTTTTATTGAATTTGATGACGAAATTGATCTTAATTTGCCCATCGTCAATGAGATCAATGTAATCGCATTTGTATATATTAACCTTTGACGATAGAACGTTTGCATCAATTCTCATCAGTTACTTGGTAATGCATAAAATAACTGTTAACAATGCTTGCTTTTACAAAATATTTCCCAACTATGGCAACAGCAATATTTTACAAAATGGTTATGCTTGTGCGTAATGACCACTTTTACAGAGAGTCTGCGATTTTGCTAAAAGAAAATCACTCAGATTATACTGAGGGTTCGAGCACATGTCTTTTTTTCCTTCTTTTTTCCGATGTCAAATAAATATAAAACGTGATGTCTGTTTAATGAACGCAAAGAGGCGGTTGTGGCTTGGTTAACGAGGTGAATTAATCACACTCCCAACAGGTGATACATATGTAGAATGTCTAAAGGACGCATTGCCCCTTTGAAGTGATTTCCACTTGTTTCGCGCGCATACTACAGATGCGATTTTAATTCCTTGCCCTTCCTTCCAGACGGAAAATGGCTTAGATGAATATGAATATTGACAATAGTAAACGATGTCAATTGGAAAACAACAACTTTTTTATTATTTCTGAAATATAAGTTTGCTTCGGCCGTTTAGAACATTTAGTAGGATATCGTTACAGTTTGCCCACTATTCATTTCAGAGATGAAGAAGAGTCCATTTAATAGTAAAATCAGAAGTGCATTATTATAGAATATTTTCAATAACTCATATACACGAAATGCCTGGTATATTTATTCTAATTCGTGATAATTTTAACAGAAATTGTATTTTTTTATTCCAGATATATCAAAGATTCAAAAAATAATACCACCTATTTACAAAGTCTTTTGACTGAGAATTAGTAACCCATGCATGCTGCCGCTCCAGACTATGTTTATATAACCTGGAAGCTACCGTATAGATGCTTTCACCGGTCACTATCATCTTGACCAATTGTAGCAAAACAAGTCAATATCAATGTGATTCACCTATAACGTGTCATTCCCTTCAAGTTTTTTTTTTTTTTTTGACACGGTACCGTGTCCCTACCATTTATGTTTCCTAACACCAGTCTATTATATCCTGTGCATAGATGTGGTATACCTTACGGATCTCCAAATTGAGACAACTCGTACGAGGCTTACTCCATGGGATTTCCGAAGTTGTAAAGAAGCTCTGCAAGCAGCGAGTGCGAGCGCAAAGGACAAACTGTCGGTGAGTTAGGTTGCCGTTAACACGCATTACTGTACTTAAAATAGCCTGCAGCCATTATCTTTACAAACATGGTACTTCTTAGTAATCAATCTACCAGAATTTTTGGAGGGATCATCATCATCATCATCATCATCATCATCATCATCATCATCATCATCATCATCATCATCATCATCATCATCATCATCATCATCATCATCATCATCATCATCATCATCATCATCATCATCATCATCATCATCATCATCATTATTATTATTTTTTCTACTAATGTAATCCTCACTCAATTCGCTTAACGCACTTCGCATTTCTACTTTCTGCAAGGTGATATGGTAACTCAATATTACAATGAGATACATTTACTGGTTGTTATAACGCCAATATTTTACAATGAGATACATTTACTGGTTGTTATAACGCCAATATTTTACAACCAGACGCATATCGTGTATCCGTACTGGATGTTGAAGGCAGATAAAGGATTGGCAGTAATCTGACTGTTATTTATGCCTAACTTCCGGGTATAGATTTGATTACAATCATCTCATTGTTGTTTGATAAAACGTTAATCTCAAACCTATATTCAGCTATTTAAGTTATTTTAAAAAAAGGAATCGTCTACATTCTAGTCATAGCTTATGCCATTGTTCCACTATCTCTTTTTTGCCCCTCTTTATAATGGTTCTTTTCAAACTATGCAGCAATCTGCGACTATTTCACGAGAAGCACCTTTCACTCACAATGCTTTGTTTCAGGTAAGAATCTTAATGGTGAGAAGCATCACATTGTATGAAACAAACGTTGTACTTGCTCTTATAGAAACACTGTATGAAATGATTTGCACCTCTTATGTCTTTTGATTCAGATTTTTGCTTCTCCCACTTAACTGTTTAAATTAACTAATGCACGGAATGGAATATTATTTTATGCCTTTGAAAGATCTGTGGAGGCAAACTAACCTTTTCAGAGGTGTCTACATAGCAGATAAATCCTTATTACCGCATTGTATAGTGCAATTAAAAATACTCTTGTAATTGTGGGCAGAATTTCAGGCCACTTCCCGTGGTTAATCATAGTTTTATATTGCCCCCTCACCCGTCGTATTGTACGGTAGATAATATCTTATTTTCACTAAAAAATGATAATTATTTACTATTATTGTAATATTGTGACGAGCCCGGCTCCTCCGATAGTAAAACTATATCGGGACTCGCGATAGAAAGGTACTGGGATATCTTGATGCCGTATTTATGCTTCTTCAGGAGATGTCTCGAACGGAAGAAAACAATGAGTTCGCACAAAAAACAATTTGACGAGATAGGATTTGATTTGATGATTCGGTATAATTTCTTCTCTGTCGATTCTCTTTACAAATAAAACTAAATTACAATGATTTGACTTGACTTGACTCCGTCAATTAAGCAATTAAAAGGAGTGATGAAATGGTAACGAAGCGACGAGCTGATCACGGAGCGCTGACGGAGTGATAAATTTGCTGACCAAGTGATAAAACTTTCGGCCCCCTTTTCCTTTTATACCTTACTTCTACAAAATCCCTCTGCGCACAATCAGTAGGCAGCCAATAACCTGACCATCCTGTATTAACTTAATGATATAAAAATAAGTGCGCTGGCACTGATCTGCCCTGATTGGTTGGGAGTTTGGAAGTCCATCCCCTTTCTATGGAAACTTCCATACCACGTGAGAGAACCTTCTCGAATGTTCCACAGACATAATGGAATCTATTTTGGGAAAAGGCCCTGTACCAAGATTCAATAAGATAGTTAAAAACTTCTCGTGGGAAAACTGAATCCATGACCTAGATAAATACATAAGAGGCCTGTAAGGTGTCTCGATGGAGTGTTTCGGTAACAGCAAAGAGATGGTATCACTATTTCATAACATTATATAGCCTGCCATGCGTAATCATGATTAAAAACCATTCTTCGTCAACGACTAAGTAGGTAGGCTATACCCTATTTGATGATCAGCCTATGTATAAAGTGAAAGCATTCGTCACCAAAGTTTGACAGACTAAACATCTTTATAGATTGTTTGGCTCGCATATGTCGTTAGTATTGTTTGTTTTAGCTGCACAGATGAAACTACAAACAATTTAAAATTTTGCACGCAATTCATACTGTGTCACGTGATGGCTCAATCGGTAGTCTGTATTTGCACATTTACACTACGGAAGGTAAAATATTTCACTCTAAATATTTTAGAATGTTCAGTCCTGTTTTGTATTTTAAACAAGTTGGCTTACGGTGTAACGTCTGAAGGATCACCTCTTCCTGTCTCTTCGGAGTCGCAAAAGGAGTTTGAAACCCCTGGTAAGTAAATGTTTCTTACATTCGCCGCACAATGCCAGACTGACCACGACCCGACTCAACACGACCGTCGTTACGGGTCAAAATCGTGAATATTCGGCATCGTGCGTGTGCTTAAGAATAGCACGGCCTCAGTCTGGAATACTAAACATTGCAATCTAAATACATTTTCAAGTGACCTGAACGAAGCAAATAGTAGTTTAGAGCACTGATCATTTGTTTGGTTTGTGGGGGGTCAGTTATCACACCATTGGCTCTCAACGTCGGGCCGTGGGCGATGGATTTACAAGTTGTTATGCTCAAGGGGCCTTCCGCTCATATCGCGCCCTTATATGTACGTTTGAGGAGATATATCATCGAATTAATCTTCCTAATATCATATTGTCGAAAATTAGGTTTGAATTGATTTCAACAGTTTTTAGTTTATTAGCCCAAAGTAAACAGACATAATATTGTAAAATGATTGGGAATAAAGAATTTTAGAAAACACATTTTTACTTAAAGGATGACTTGAGGTATAATTTTGGTCTTGATAGGTCAGATTAAAAGAAGAAAATTAAGATAAAAGTTCAAACCAATTTCGGTTTTCACGATATTTCAAAATGTGCTTAATGTCTACAATGTTCCTTTAAGGCTAAATTTGATGATGATCATGTTAATGTTAATCCAGTATTTTATGAATTCTAATAACTAATACAAGAAATTAATTTGTAACTCCACATGAACAACGGAATGGACAAACGTGTAGCACTGTAAACATGGTAACTATAGCCGAAGGAACACACAAGTTTTGTGTTGCATTTGAGAAATTGACATTAAAATATGTTTGTTTCCTAGCAGTTTTTGTATTGAAGAGTTTCACATGTTCAATGGGTCTTGAGTTTCGCATTGCATAATGGTCTCAGTGTTATTTCTCAAAAAACTCAACACTCAAAACTCAAAACTTAAAACTCAAAACTCAAAACAAAATATCAAAGAAATACAGCCGCCTCGACCGATTTTTGCCTCATATTTCGGAAATTTTGTTCCCGTAATGTCACCATCTCATATGTATTTGCTTATGCAATAAACAAGATGCTAACATAAATTAACATTATAATTTATTTTCTTTGGTACTTTAGACTGTTACATGGAAACAAAAGATGCTACTTTTTGTGCGGCACAGAGTAAGTATAAGTACCAGTTCCTAAAATATATTCTCACCCTGGTTCACCAACGGAAATGTACGAGTGACTCAATAATTTAGATTCCATTTGTTAATTTTGAGATGATAATTCTCGAATAATAACTACATTATATTTTGAAATTAAACATGGTTTAATGAATAATACATATTTTTGTTATGGCATGTGTAATCATATGTTAAAATCCTTAATTGACATCAATACTAAGTATAACTTGTCTTTCTTTTTTCAATTAAGTTGAGATCTAATTGACAAATATTTAAATTTATATACTGTAATATGTTATGAACAAGCCATTATATTCTTCCGCTGGTGAAAGATATGGGATATAATTTACTGGAATCAGATATTTAGGAATGGCTTTATTAATGATCTAAACCAATGATTTCGTTCTGGACATTTCCTCAATACATTTAGTAAATACTTCAGTTTACAAGAACGGCATTTTATCCTGTGAATCCCCAAACTTTGCGGAACTATTATAACAAACTTCAATAATATCATGGATAACTGCGGTATCAATGTTCCATATACTGCAAAACTAAGGCTCATTACATGCTTAAAATGTGTGGAAAGTTCAATGCTTTAGACAAAACTCGTCCTGGAATTTCCAAGACTAATATTTTCTCCGTAATGACTTTCTTCACAGGCGTTGTGCGGTGTGGTATGCCAATACATGTTCTGCTTGAACGTGTTGAATATAGCTCCGAAAACAATATTGTTATGATGTTCAGCTGGTGTCCACCAATACAGGTCAACCAAATGAGGTCGCTATCGCGATATAAAGTACAGCTTCATACGATTGATGGAGATTTGTTATTGAATGATAGCATTCAACATGAATCCGATGTAAGTGTTAGCATTTAGAAGCCTGAACATGCGCTCACGTAACAACAGTTGGTTCCATATCGCAAGTCACGCAAAAGATATTT